>NW_024404412.1:117500-341905 GCF_905171775.1 Rana temporaria | reverse complement strand
AAATAAAAAAAAAAAAAAAAAACGAAAAAAACTCCCATGTACATAAGTATCACAGGCTCCTCCCATGTACATAAGTATCACAGGCTCCTCCCACGTACATAAGTATCACCGACTCCTCCCATGTACATAAGTATCACAGACTCCTCCCATGTACATAAGTATCACAGGCTCCTCCCATGTACATAAGTATCACAGGCTCCTCCCATGTACATAAGTATCACCGACTCCTCCCATGTACATAAGTATCACAGGCTCCTCCCATGTACATAAGTATCACAGGCTCCTCCCATGTACATAAGTATCACAGGCTCCTCCCATGTACATAAGTATCACAGGCTCCTCCCATGTACATAATTATCACAGACTCCTCCCATGTACATAAGTATCACAGACTCCTCCCATGTACATAAGTATCACAGGCTCCTCCCATGTACATAAGTATCACAGGCTCCTCCCATGTACATAAGTATCACAGGCTCCTCCCATGTACATAAGTATCACAGGCTCCTCCCATGTACATAAGTATCACAGACTCCTCCCATGTACATAAGTATCACAGGCTCCTCCCATGTACATAAGCATCACAGACTCCTCCCTTGTACATAAGTATCACAGGCTCCTCCCATGTACAGACTCCTCCCATGTACATAAGTATCACAGACTCCTCCCATGTACATAAGTATCACAGGCTCCTCCCATGTACATAAGTATCACAGGCTCCTCCCATGTACATAATTATCACAGGCTCCTCCCATGTACATAAGTATCACAGGCTCCTCCCATGTACATAAGTATCACAGGCTCCTCCCATGTACATAAATATCACAGACTCCTCCCATGTACATACATATCACAGGCTCCTCCCATGTACATAAGTATCACAGACTCCTCCCATGTACATAAATATCACAGGCTCCTCCCATGTACATAAGTATCACAGACTCCTCCCATGTACATAAGTATCACAGGCTCCTTCCCATGTACATAAGTATCACAGACTCCTCCCATGTACATAAGTATCACAGACTCCTCCCATGTACATAAGTATCACAGGCTCCTCCCATGTACATAAGCATCACAGACTCTTCCCACGTACATAAGTATCACAGGCTCCTCCCATGTACATAAGTATCACAGGCTCCTCCCATGTACATAAGTATCACAGACTCTTCCCACGTACATAAGTATCACAGGCTCCTCCCACATACATAAGTATCACAGACTCCTCCCCTGCTCACCTCTGAGTATCTTATGGCTCCTCCCCTGCATACCTCTTAGAATCATATGGCTCCTCCCCTGCTCACCTCTAAATATCGTATGGCTCCTCCCCTGCTCACCTCTGAGTATCGTATGGCTCCTCCCCTGCTCACCTCTGTGTATTGTATGGCTCCTCCCCTGCTCACCTCTGAGTATCATATGGCTCCTCCCCTGCTCACCTCTGTGTATTGTATGGCTCCTCCCCTGCTCACCTCTTAGAATCGTATGGCTCCTCCCCTGGTCACCTCTTGGAAACGTATGGCTCCTCCCCTGCTCACCTCTGAGTATTGTATGGCTCCTCCCCTGCTCACCTCTGAGTATGGTTTGGCTCCTCCCCTGCTCACCTCTGAGTATCATATGGCTCCTCCCCTGCTCACCTCTGAGTATCGTATGGCTCCTCCCCTGCTCACCTCCCAGTACTGACCCTTTTACAGAATACAGAACCCAATATTATTTTTGTGGTGAGTAATTTGTATGGAATTTGTTAATGATAAGAAGAAAAGCAGTAAAATAGATCCCCTGTAGTCGGCAACAACAATGGACCCCCCCCCCAGCAACAGTAAATCCCCCCCGGCAATAATGGATTCACCTCAGAAACAATAAATCCTCCCCAGCAAAAAGAGATTCCCTTGGCAACTATAGATACCCCCAGAAACAATAGACCCCCCCCAGCAACAACAGATCCACTCTAGAAACAATAGATACTTCACAGCAACAATAGTCCCAGGGAAATAATAGATTTTCCCCAGCAACACTAGACCCCCCCAGAAACTACAGAGTCCCCCAGCAACATAAGATCAACCCCAGAAACAATAGACCCCCCCCCACAACAATAGACCTCCAGGCAACAACAGATCCCCGAAAAACAATAGATTCCACCAAAAACAAAAGACTCCCATAGGAACAATAGACCCCTGTAGCAACAACAGATTCCCCAGCAACAACAGATACCCAAAGCAACAATAGACCCCCCCCGCAACAATAGATCTTCCCTAGCAACAATAGACCCCCCCAGCTACAACAGATCCACTCTAGGACCAATAGATCCTTCACAGCAACAATAGTTCCAGGGAAATAATAGATTTACCCCGGCAACAATAGACCCCCCCCAGCAACTACAGAGTCCCCCAGCAACATAAGATCCACCCCACCCCATTAGACTCCCCCAGCAACAATAGACCCCCCCAGCAACAACAGATACGCCAACAAACAACAGATCTCACAGTAACAATAGATTTCCCCTAGCAACAATAAATCCCCCAGAAATAAGACTCCCCCAGCAACAATAGATCCCCACAGCAACAGATATCTCCAGCAACAACAGATTTCCCCCAGAAAGTATAGATCCCTCAGCACCAATGGATCTTGTCCTTGGCCTCCTACTCAGTCCAGTACTTTCCTTGGCCTCCCCCTCCTCAGTCCAGTACTGTCCTTGGCCTCCTACTCAGTCCAGTACTGTCCTTGGCCTCCTCCTCCTCAGTCCAGTACTGTCCTTGGCCTCCTCCTCAGTCCAGTACTGTCCTTGGCCTCCTCCTCAGTCCAGTACTGTCCTTGGCCTCCTACTCGGTCCAGTACTGTCCTTGGCCTCCTCCTCCTCAGTCCAGTACTGTCCTTGGCCTCCTCCTCAGTCCAGTACTGTCCTTGGCCTCCTCCTCAGTCCAGTACTGTCCTTGGCCTCCTACTCGGTCCAGTACTGTCCTTGGCCTCCTCCTCCTCAGTCCAGTACTGTCCTTGGCCTCCTCCTCAGTCCAGTACTGTCCTTGGCCTCCTCCTCAGTCCAGTACTGTCCTTGGCCTCCTCCTCAGTCCAGTACTGTCCTTGGCCTCCTACTCGGTCCAGTACTGTCCTTGGCCTCCTCCTCCTCAGTCCAGTACTGTCCTTGGCCTCCTCCTCAGTCCAGTACTGTCCTTGGCCTCCTCCTCAGTCCAGTACTGTCCTTGGCCTCCTACTCGGTCCAGTACTGTCCTTGGCCTCCTCCTCCTCAGTCCAGTACTGTCCTTGGCCTCCTCCTCAGTCCAGTACTGTCCTTGGCCTCCTCCTCAGTCCAGTACTGTCCTTGGCCTCCTCCTCCTCAGTCCAGTACTGTCCTTGGCCTCCTCCTCAGTCCAGTACTGTCCTTGGCCTCCTCCTCAGTCCAGTACTGTCCTTGGCCTCCTCCTCAGTCCAGTACTGTCCTTGGCCTCCCCCTCAGTCCAGTACTGTCCTTGGCCTCCCCCTCCTCAGTCCAGTACTGTCCTTGGCCTCCCCCTCCTCAGTCCAGTACTGTCCTTGGCCTCCCCCTCAGTCCAGTACTGTCCTTGGCCTCCTACTCGGTCCAGTACTGTCCTTGGCCTCCTCCTCCTCAGTCCAGTACTGTCCTTGGCCTCCTACTCGGTCCAGTCGGGAGCCTTACAGCCGTATCTCGGGAGTCTTACAGCCGTATCTCGGGAGACTTACAGCCGTATCTCGGGAGCCTTACAGCCGTATCTCGGGAGCCTTACAGCCGTATCTCGGGAGTCTTACAGCCGTATCTCGGGAGCCTTTCAGCCGTATCTCGGGAGTCTTACAGCCGTATCTTGGCAGTCTTACAGCCGTATCTCGGGAGTCTTACAGCCGTATCTCGGGAGCCTTACAGCCGTATCTCGGGAGTCTTACAGCCGTATCTCGGGAGTCTTACAGCCGTATCTCGGGAGTCTTACAGCCGTATCTCGGGAGTCTTACAGCCGTATCTCGGGAGCCTTACAGCCGTATCTCGGGAGCCTTACAGCCGTATCTCGGGAGTCTTACAGCCGTATCTTGGCAGTCTTACAGCCGTATCTCGGGAGTCTTACAGCCGTATCTCGGGAGTCTTACAGCCGTATCTCGGGAGTCTTACAGCCGTATCTCGGGAGCCTTAGAGCCGTATCTCGGGAGTCTTACAGCCGTATCTTGGCAGTCTTACAGCCGTATCTCGGGAGTCTTACAGCCGTATCTCGGGAGTCTTACAGCCGTATCTCGGGAGTCTTACAGCCGTATCTCGGGAGCCTTACATCCGTATCTCGGGAGTCTTACAGCCGTATCGGGAGCCTTACAGCCGTATCTCGGGAGTCTTACAGCCGTATCTTGGGAGCCTTACAGCCGTATCTCGGGAGCCTTACAGCCGTATCTCGGGAGTCTTACAGCCGTATCTCGGGAGTCTTAGAGCCGTATCTCGGGAGTCTTACAGCCGTATCTCGGGAGTCTTACAGCCGTATCTCGGGAGCCTTACAGCCGTATCTCGGGAGCCTTACAGCCGTATCTCGGGAGCCTTACAGCCGTATCTCGGGAGCCTTACAGCCGTATCTCGGGAGTCTTACAGCCGTATCTCGGGAGTCTTACAGCCGTATCTCGGGAGCCTTACAGCCGTATCTCGGGAGTCTTACAGCCGTATCTCGGGAGTCTTACAGCCGTATCTCGGGAGCCTTACAGCCGTATCTCGGGAGCCTTACAGCCGTATCTCGGGAGTCTAACAGCCGTATCTCGGGAGCCTTACAGCCGTATCTCGGGAGTCTTACAGCCGCATCTCGGGAGCCTTACAGCCGCATCTCGGGAGCCTTACAGCCGTATCTCGGGAGTCTTACAGCCGTATCTCGGGAGTCTTACAGCCGTATCTCGGGAGTCTTACAGCCGTATCGGGAGTCTTACAGCCGTATCTCGGGAGTCTTACAGCCGTATCTCGGGAGTCTTACAGCCGTATCTCGGGAGCCTTACAGCCGTATCTCAGGAGTCTTACAGCCGCATCTCGGGAGCCTTACAGCCGTATCTCGGGAGCCTTACAGCCGTATCTCGGGAGTCTTACAGCCATATCTCGGGAGTCTTACAGCCGTATCTCGGGAGTCTTACAGCCGTATCTCGGGAGTCTTACAGCCGTATCTCGGGAGTCTTACAGCCGTATCTCGGGAGCCTTACAGCCGTATCTCGGGAGTCTTACAGCCGTATCTCGGGAGTCTTACAGCCGTATCGGGAGTCTTACAGCCGTATTTCGGGAGTCTTACAGCCGTATCTCGGGAGCCTTACAGCCGTATCTCGGGAGCCTTACAGCCGTATCTCGGGAGTCTTACAGCCGCATCTCGGGAGCCTTACAGCCGTATCTTGGGAGCCTTAAAGCCGTATCTCGGGAGTCTTACAGCCGTATCTCGGGAGTCTTACAGCCGTATCGGGAGTCTTACAGCCGTATCTCGGGAGCCTTACAGCCGTATCTCGGGAGCCTTACAGCATTATCTCGGGAGTCTTACAGCCGCATCTCGGGAGCCTTACAGCCGTATCTCGGGAGCCTTACAGCCGTATCTCGGGAGTCTTACAGCCATATCTCGGGAGTCTTACAGACGTATCTCGGGAGTCTTACAGCCGTATCTCGGGAGCCTTACAGCCGTATCTCGGGAGTCTTACAGCCGTATCTCGGGAGCCTTACAGCCGTATCTCGGGAGCCTTACAGCCGTATCTCGGGAGCCTTACAGCCGTATCTCGGGAGCCTTACAGCCGTATCTCGGGAGCCTTACAGCCGTATCTCGGGAGTCTTACAGCCGTATCTCGGGAGTCTTACAGCCGTATCTCGGGAGCCTTACAGCCGTATCTCGGGAGTCTTACAGCCGTATCTCGGGAGTCTTACAGCCGTATCGGGAGTCTTACAGCCGTATCTCGGGAGCCTTACAGCCGTATCTCGGGAGTCTTACAGCCGCATCTCGGGAGCCTTACAGCCGTATCTCGGGAGCCTTAAAGCCGTATCTCGGGAGTCTTACAGCCGTATCTCGGGAGTCTTACAGCCGTATCTCGGGAGTCTTACAGCCGTATCTCGGGAGTCTTACAGCCGTATCTCGGGAGCCTTACAGCCGTATCTCGGGAGTCTTACAGCCGTATCTCGGGAGTCTTACAGCCGTATCGGGAGTCTTACAGCCGTATCTCGGGAGTCTTACAGCCGTATCTCGGGAGCCTTACAGCCGTATCTCGGGAGTCTTACAGCCGCATCTCGGGAGCCTTACAGCCGTATCTCGGGAGCCTTAAAGCCGTATCTCGGGAGTCTTACAGCCGTATCTCGGGAGTCTTACAGCCGTATAGGGAGTCTTACAGCCGTATCTCCGGAGCCTTACAGCCGTCTCTCGGGAGCCTTACAGCCGTATCTCGGGAGTCTTACAGCCGCATCTCGGGAGCCTTACAGCCGTATCTCGGGAGCCTTACAGCCGTATCTCGGGAGTCTTACAGCCATATCTCGGGAGTCTTACAGCCGTATCTCGGGAGTCTTACAGCCGTATCTCAGGAGTCTTACAGCCGTATCTCGGGAGTCTTACAGCCGTATCTCAGGAGTCTTACAGCCGTATCTCGGGAGTCTTACAGCCGTATCTCGGGAGTCTTACAGCCATATCTCGGGAGTCTTACAGCCGTATCTCGGGAGTCTTACAGCCGTATCTCGGGAGTCTTACAGCCGTATCTCGGGAGTCTTACAGCCGTATCTCGGGAGTCTTACAGCCGTATCTCGGGAGTCTTACAGCCGCATCTCGGGAGCCTTACAGCCGTATCTCGGGAGTCTTACAGCCGTATCTCAGGAGTCTTACAGCCGTATAGGGAGTCTTACAGCCGTATCTCGGGAGCCTTACAGCCGTATCTCGGGAGTCTTACATTTTCTATCTCTCCACCGGGTGGCCATTTTATCGGTTGTTCTTTTCAACCACCTTACTTACACATTCCCCTTTTATTTGTTTATTTATTTACTATCCATGCTCTATTTTTCTATCTTTCCTTACCATTAGTTTATGGTCTTCACGGTGTTTGCTATCATGCTTATATGTTTTACAGATGCCCTTTGGGGCTCCTACCTACCGGTTCACCAGTGAAAGGACCACCGTTTTGAACGGTTATCTGGACTGCCCTGCCACTGCCACTTTATTACCGCCCCAGCTCCCGGTTGGGTTGTACACTGCCCCCGGTTGTTCTCCACCTTACACAACAACAGCTATCTTGCTACTAGTTTATATTACATGGAATAGAAAACAACATATAAAAACAATATATATATACAGCAGCGCTCCTTATGGAATTTAAATGCTATTATATGACAGTCCAAAAATTCATTTGAAAAGCCTATGGTAGAAAGAATAGTCCCAAACAAGATGTTCCGTGAGAAGACTTAGGCCTCGTACACACGACAGAGTTTCTCGGCAGAATTCAGCGAGAAACTCGGTCAGAGCCTGATTCTGCCGAGAAACTCTGTCGTCTGTACACTTTCGGCCCGATGGAGCCGCCGTGGAACTCGTCGAGAAAATAGAGAACATGTTCTCTATTTTCTCGTTGTTCTATGGGAGAACTCGGCCCGCCGAGCTCCTCGGCGGCTTCAGGGCTGAACTCGCCAAGGAACTCGACGTGTTTGGCACGTCCAGTTCCTCGGCCGTGTGTACGAGGCCTCAGAAATCCCCACTAGAGACAGTGCAGCGATATCCTTAAAACCACCACCACTCGTGCAATGAGCAAGTAAAACTCTTACCAGACAACGCTGGGTAATAAGCGTTGTATCGTAACTTAAATCACAGCAGGGGTTAAATCCAATCCAATCCTCATTAGATATCCTCTCCCATGTGTGAAAAGAAACAAACAGTGGCCCATAGCATAATTCCGTTTGGTTTAATATTAAAAGACAGAATAATAAAAAATGTGCACTTACATTTGAGCAGAGTAAGTCAGGCAATGTACATAACAGCTTGCATCATTCGATCAAAGAAACGAGCATCCAGAGCGGCGTCCACCGCTCGGTTCAAAATTGTTTCTCCCGCTGCGCTGTGTAATCACACGCCCGTAACGATCGACGTGATGACGTCACTATGATGGACAGCCGTACCAACCAACCCAGACGCGTTTCGTCATAGAGTTGACTTCATCTGTGGGTGTGGTTGTACGATGCTAATAGGGGTATATATACACACCCCCTTCGCATTTATGCTAATTAACAGAGGCCAATGCGGACTTTATTCGACGCCCGCTCTGATAGCTCATCCCTATTAAAGCATATTATACAGGCGACATAGTAAACAATGCATTCTCTGCCCCCTGCTGGGTAAAGCAGAGAATGCCACTAATAATACACAGACTCTTTATAGTTTTATTCACAGCACTGTCATGCTTCTTAACCACTTGCCGTCGCCGCACCGTCATAATACGTCCACAAGGTGGCTCTCCTAGGCGAGATCACGTATTATGACGTCCTACCTTTTAGCCGCCACTAGGGGCGCACGCGCGCCGCCGGAGGCGCGCGCACGCGCCCCCCGCTCGCCCCCGACTCCCGTGCGTGTGCCCGGCGGGCGCGATCGCCGCCGGGCACACGCGATCGCTCGGTACAGAGCGGGGAACGGGAGCTGTGTGTGTAAACACACAGCTCTCGTTCCTGTCAGCAGGGGAAATGCTTTTCTTCGGTTCATACACTGTATGAACCGAGGATCAGTGTTTCCCCTAGTGAGGCCACCCCCCCCCCCCACAGTAAGAACACACCCAGGCATACTTAACCCCTTCCCCGCCCCCTAGTGTTAACCCCTTCACTGCCAGTGGCATTTTTATAGTAATCTAATGCATTTTTATAGCACTGATCGCTATAAAAATGCCAATGGTCCCAAAAATGTGTCAAAATGTCCGAAGTGTCCGCCATAATGTCGCAATACCAAAAAAAAAAATCGCTGATCGCCGCCATTACTAGTAAAAAAAATATTAATAAAAATGCCATAAAAATACCCCCTATTTTGTAAACGCTATAACTTTTGCGCAAACCAATCAATAAACGCTTATTGCGATTTTTTTTTACGAAAAATATGTAGAAGAATACGTATCGGCCTAAACTGAGGAAAAAAAATGTTTTTTTATATATTTTTGGGGGATATTTATTACAGCAAAAAGTAAAAAATATTCATTTTTTTCAAAATTGTCGTTCTATTTTTGTTTATAGCGCAAAAAATAAAAACCGCAGAGGTGATCAAATACCACCAAAAGAAAGCTCTATTTGTGGGAAAAAAAGGACGCCAATTTTGTTTGGGAGCCACGTCGCACGACCGCGCAATTGTCTGTTAAAGCAACGCAGTCCCGAATCGCAAAAAGTACTCTGGTCTTTGGGCAGCAATATGGTCCGGGGGTTAAGTGGTTAATAGTGAACTAAATATCTATATAATGCCAATAATCTCCAATGTCGCCATTAACATTACTGCCATTATACATTCCATGACATAAATGGCATAGAATAAAAACAAATATATATAAATAAATATAAAAATAAAAAGATATATGTATATATGTAAATACACAATTAAATCAAATTTATAAGAATATCAGAATATAAGGTGGACTGATATACTCGGAACTATCAATAAAATTAAAATTGTGAATATGCTATATATAAAATTCAATAAAAATGTAATAAAAAGTTTTTAAAAAGATTTTATATAGATGGTTAATTAGACCATACCCCTAATGATCACTGATAAAACAGTTCACATCCAACTCCACATTCATACCCTTAGGAGTCAGAGTGTCCATAAAATGTATCCATCTTGTTTCTCTCTTGGAAATTTCCCTTACTAAATTAGAACCTCTCCAATTTGGGTGAATACAATCAATTCCCCAAAACTTCAGACATGAAGGATCCTGATTATGATATTTTTTAAAATGTAGGGAGACACTGTGGTCTTTATATCCTATTTCTATATTGTGCAAGTGTTCTGCAATGCGCACCCTCATTTTTCTCTTCGTCCGTCCAACATACATGAGATTGCATGGACATTGCAGAACATACACAACATGTGTCGTATTACACGTGATAAATTCTGCAATGCTACAGACATTATTATTTCCAGTAGAGACAAATTCTGTCAGGCCAGGTTTTCTATGTTTATCTGTTTATGTAACAGAGATTAAGTAGCAGCTCCAGCTATCATTACCCTGAGTGCGAGGGAGGTGCATTATAGATCTGCATATTCACTCTCGAACAGTTTGGTTATATTTGTGTATTTTTTAATTGTTTATCTGTTTCTATAAGCGCCGAGAGCTTGGGGAAGGGCTGAGAGCTTTGGTTTGTAGTTTATATTACAACTTACAGGTATGAGTGAACGGATTATAAACTTTATGTTCCCTCTCTTCCTGTTTTTGGTTGATTACCATTAACCATTAATCTATTTACTATTTACTTACTATAGATGACCCCAATTACTGCTCCTGATGAGTGGATATCACTCCACGTAACGCGTCGAGCCTCACTATTAATTGATGAGTTATCACAGCAATCATGAAGTTTCCGATGGGTCATATTTGAAAAATTTGAGTCTTGTATCAATGCTATTTTACTGTACTTTTAATATGTTCAACATTTGGGTATATTCGATTGGCGAAAGGAGCCGAACGGCGATGCGCATGCGCAGTATAGCGCCGACTCGCCGTTTGGCTCCTTTCGCCAACCGTGACGCGGCTTACGCGACGGGGGGGAGCTCGTTTTTGGTCAAAACGTCAATCACACACATGTGAGGAACGCCCACTCCCGCGGGACTCGCAAGCCGGATGCCACGGGTGAATATGCTGTACAAAGGTATGTACAGCATCAAAAAAATAATAATAGCCTTAATCAAATTGTAATGTGGGGGGCCAGTGTAATAAAAAAAAGTAGTTTTTAGGGTGAACCTCCCCTTTAATGGAGTTCACAGACCTGGGAATGGAGGATGTTTGAATTGCCAACCAGGACAAGAAGGCCAAAGCTTTACCGTTTTGCCCCCATGGGCTTTCAGATTGATATGGAAGGCCACCAAGTACGCAACGTGTAGTAACACGTGATCCCACCAGAACAGATCGGTACCTGGTGGTGGGTCATTAGCTTCATTTGTTTTTCCCTCTTTATCTCCCGTCTCTAAGGCCTGTAGCGCTCTTAGGAGCTTTCTGATAAGTGGATATGTGATAATAAAGGTGCCTCTGATTATAAATCATCCCAAGTGGAAAAGATACAAGAATGAGTCAAGTTTAATGGCCATTAATCCTCCATTCCCTTTCCTACCATAATGTGTTCAGTCTCTTCAGATCCTCGCCATACTGGCCTTCATTTCCAGTTTCTGAATAAGGGCTTATGTACTATAGAAAGAGACCGTATGTTTGGGAAGGCTATAGCCCCATCAATTCTAGATAGGACCCTAAAAGGTTTACCATATATACACGAGTATAAGCCGACCCGAGTATAAGCCGACCCGAGTATAAGCCGAGGCCCTAATTTTACCACAAAAAAAAAAAGGGAAAACGTATTGACTCGAGTATAAGCCTAGGGTGAGAATGCAGCAGCCACTGTAAGCAGCTACACGTTTGCCTCTGCGTGCTTCTAGCGCACTCTTGACAGATGGTGGCGCCAAATAGGCTATATAAACTGAGCCAGTGCAAAGGTTCGTGCATGGGTGTAGGAACCCTTACAAATCTGGGGGGGACAGCATTTTTACCGACCCCCCCCCCCCCCCCCCCCCCCGGCGCGCGCACTCCATACATTATATCTGTGCTCCATTAACCTTAAATGGTTATGATGCTTAAAGTGATCGTTTAACTTATTTATCTTTTACAGAGAAAGATAGCATAGATGGCGTTATTCTGCATTGCGTTGTATAATGTACTATTGCTGGGATTTGTTGTTCCTCTGTAACTGCTGGTATTCTCCATTGCGTTGTATAATGATTATACTACGCAATGCAGATTACCACTGACCAGTTATAGAGGAACTACAAATCCCAGCAATAATACATTATACAGCGCAATGGAGAATACCACCAGCTATAGAGGAACAATAAATCCCAGCAATGATACATTATATAAAACACAATGCATAATACCAGCAGTTACAGAGGACTACAAATCCCAGCAATAATACATTATACAGGCTGTTTAATATATTATTGCAGGGATTTGGTGTTTTTTTTTAAACAGGAAACTTTAAAACAGGTCCCCCTTACCTGTTTCTGAAGCCTTGGAAGTTGCGGTGGCTCTGCGGGCGTGTGTCCGGCCTGTGTGGTGAGCGCCGCGTGGACTCGTCCTTCAGATGCCACCCGCAGCGGCAGCCCACACACACTGCTGCCCCCCAGGACAAACCACCGCTCCCCTCCATTAGTACAGACCCCCCCATAAACCATCCCCCATTAGTAGAGACCCCCCATCCATTAGTACAGACCCCCGAACAAACCACCCCCTCCATTTTTACAGACCCCTCACCACAAGACATTCCCCACAATTAGTACAGAACCCCCCCACGATCCCCCACAATTAATACAGACCCCCCCACAATTAGTACAGAGCCCCCCCCCAAGCCATCCCCCACAATTAGTACAGAGCCCCCCACAAGCCACTCCCCCCCCACAATTAGTACAGAGCCCCCCCACAATTAGTACAGAGACCCCCCACAAGCCACTCCCCCCACAATAAGTACAGAGCCCCCCCCACAATTAGTACAGAGCCCCCCCACAAGCCACTCCCCCCCCACAATTAGTACAGAGCCCCCCCCACAATTAGTACAGAGCCCCCCCACAAGCCACTCCCCCCCACAATTAGTACAGAGCCCCCCCACAAGCCTCCCCCCCCCAATTAGTACAGAGACCCCCCACAAGCCACTCCCCCCACAATTAGTACAGAGCCCCCCCACAATTAGTACAGAGACCCCCCACAAGCCACTCCCCCCACAATTAATACAGAGCCCCCCCACAATTAGTACAGAGCCCCCCCCACAAGCCACTCCCCCCCACAATTAGTACAGAGCCCCCCCCACAATTAGTACAGAGCCCCCCCACAATTAGTACAGAGCCCCCCCCAAACCCCACCCGGGCGGCAGCTGGAGAGGACAGTGTGCAGCTGCGCCGCCGGGGTGGAGAAGATGAAGATCGTTCGTGGATGGAACAGGAGGGAGGACTAGGAAACACCGCGGCAGCGGCCTCAGACAAGGAGAGGAGGATGGAGAGGAGGAGGGAGAGGCGCACTCTGGCAGCAGTGCTCCAACTTGGGAGCCTCCAAGTCCTCCTAACCTGGGGGGGATTTTACAATACCTGTCCCCCCCGCATTATTTCCTGGGGGGGATGCGTCCCCCCCGTCCCCCCCGGTTCCTACGCCCATGGGTTCGTGCTGCTTTGTCTATAGCTTTCCAGGCGTCCTGAGACCAGGCCCGGATTAACTTCCTTTGCCGCCCCAAGGCCGGGTCCTTCAATGCCGCCCCCCCCAATTAATTTACGCAATACGAACCAAAAGCGGGCCAACGGAAATAGCTGAAGACAAATCGTTCAGAGTCAGCTGAACACAGCGCCTGCGCAATGATGACGATATTGTGACAGACGCTCCCGATGATCGTGCTACTTTGCAAGGGGGGTGCATTACTGTTATATCGTCAAAGGGGCGGATAGCTACTGAAGAGGCTGAGTTTTCAATTGATGGGCAGAGCTGATAACTTGGCCATGCTTTTAGCTTTTAGCACAGCCATAATCGCAGCCACACGAGTCACTACAGTGAGTGCCTGGATGTTACACACAGTCAGCGGGCATCTCCCGCTGTGTCTTGGAGCTCAGTGTGAAAAGCTTGGCCGCGCTGTGAGGAAGGTCCAGCCCTCCTCCTAGACCATCTCATGTGATAGATGCAGTGTTCTGTCTATCACACGAGCTGATCTAGTAGGAGGGCGTGACCTTTGTCACAGCGCGGCCAAGCTTTTCACACTGAGCTCCAAGACACAGCGGGAGATGCCCGCTGACTGTGTGTAACATGTACTGCAGCCTCAGCTTAGCCCAAAGCGGCCCCACAGCAGGCGGCTTAGGCGCTGCCCCTGCACTCAGTGCCGCCTGGCCTCGGTGGCCTTGTCTGGAATCCGGCCCTGCCTGAAACCTCTTGATCCAGAATCCTGACTTCAGTTGCTGGCCTGACTTATCCTGACTACTCCCTGAGCTCTGCCTGTACTGACCTCAGCTTGTCTTCTGGCCACCGCTTCTGCCGCCTCCATTTTCTACTATTCCCCTGACCCAGCTTGTTTCTTGACCATGCTCTTGCTTATGCCTCTGCACCTGATCTCTCTTGTCAGTGCGTGACTAGGCCTGCCTGACTCTGCTATTCCTCCTGCTGTCACATTCACCTGACAAATAACCCGCCGCCAAATTCCCCATCAACCCCGAGACTACATTCCCCCCTTTCATCTTTTTTGGGGGGAAGGTGAGAGAGGGGGTGTGTCCCTGAATGGCAGTTTGGAAATGTGGTCAGCGGCCTACCTCTACCACCCCGTCAGTTTAGGAGAGGGCCTGGTGGCAGAGGGGGCCTCTCTTTGGTCAAAAGCAGAGACGTTCTACAGCTTCCTGCAATTAAATAACAGTTGAGCAGTGGGGGCCGGGGACACTCCCTTATGGGATCAGGTGGAGTAATCCTTGGTGCTGCAGCTCCTGACGAAAAAATTTAAATTTCTGACCTGCACCAGCGAATTGATAGAGGAAAAGAGGCCGAAACTTTCATTTAATTGACAGGAGCCTCAGCTTGGAGGATTACTACTCCTGCTATGGAAAAATAAGTAAATAGTCTCCTCTCTGTCCACAGGCCCTTTGCTGAACTCGTGGTGCTCAGGGAACATTTCTTTAATCGCTGGGAGCCGTATAACTACACTTCCTGTGACCAAAGCTAATTAAAGAGTCTCTGCTCCCTCCACTTCCTGTGACCAAAGCTAATTAAAGAGTCCCCACTCTGCTCCCTCCACTTCCTGTGACCAAAGCTAATATAAGAGTCCCCTCTCTGCTCCCTACACTTCCTGTGACCAGAGCTAATATAAGAGTCCCCTCTCTGCTCCCTCCACTTCCTGTGACCAAAGCTAATTAAAGAGTCCCCTCTCTGCTCCCTCCACTTCCTGTGACCAAAGCTAATTAAAGAGTCTCTGCTCCCTCCACTTCCTGTGACCAAAGCTAATTAAAGAGTCCCCACTCTGCTCCCTCCACTTCCTGTGACCAAAGCTAATATAAGAGTCCCCTCTCTGCTCCCTCCACTTCCTGTGACCAAAGCTAATTAAAGAGTCCCCTCTCTGCTCCCTCCACTTCCTGTGACCAAAGCTAATATAAGAGTCCCCTCTCTGCTCCCTCCACTTCCTGTGACCAACGCTAATTAAAGAGTCCCCTCTCTGCTCCCTCCACTTCCTGTGACCAACGCTAATTAAAGAGTCCCCTCTCTGCTCCCTACACTTCCTGTGACCAAAGCTAATATAAGAGTCCCCTCTCTGCTCCCTCCACTTCCTGTGACCAAGCTAATATAAGAGTCCCCTCTCTGCTCCCTCCACTTCCTGTGACCAACGCTAATTAAAGAGTCCCCTCTCTGCTCCCTCCACTTCCTGTGACCAAAGCTAATTAAAGAGTCTCCTCTCTGCTCCCTCCACTTCCTGTGACCAAGCTAATATAAGAGTCCCCTCTCTGCTCCCTCCACTTCCTGTGACCAACGCTAATTAAAGAGTCCCCTCTCTGCTCCCTCCACTTCCTGTGACCAAAGCTAATTAAAGAGTCTCCTCTCTGCTCCCTCCACTTCCTGTGACCAAAGCTAATATAAGAGTCCCCTCTCTGCTCCCTCCACTTCCTGTGAACACAGCTAATTAAAGAGTCCCCACTCTGCTCCCTCCACTTCCTGTGACCAAAGCTAATTAAAGAGTCCCCTCTCTGCTCCCTCCACTTCCTGTGACCAAAGCTAATTAAAGAGTCCCCACTCTGCTCCCTCCACTTCCTGTGACCAACGCTAATTAAAGAGTCCCCTCTCTGCTCCCTCCACTTCCTGTGACCAAAGCTAATTAAAGAGTCTCCTCTCTGCTCCCTCCACTTCCTGTGACCAAAGCTAATATAAGAGTCCCCTCTCTGCTCCCTCCACTTCCTGTGAACACAGCTAATTAAAGAGTCCCCACTCTGCTCCCTCCACTTCCTGTGACCAAAGCTAATTAAAGAGTCCCCTCTCTGCTCCCTCCACTTCCTGTGACCAAAGCTAATTAAAGAGTCTCCTCTCTGCTCCCTCCACTTCCTGTGACCAAAGCTAATATAAGAGTCCCCACTCTGCTCCCTCCACTTCCTGTGGCCAAAGCTAATTAAAGAGTCCCCTCTCTGCTCCCTGGTGAACTGATGACCCCTGCACTCTGTGCGTTACATACTCCAAACCCCTGCATTCGCTACATTTCACACTCTTGACCCCTTCGCTCTGTATGTAGGCTAGGTTTTAAGCTCCTATGATGAATAGTGTCATTTTGTTTGCTATAGCACGTGGCAACTCTATCTTCTGCTGTGGGTGCCTGGGGGGGGGGGGAGTCAGGGGGTCAGGTAGGCTGCATTGGGCCCCATGATTTCTAACAGTGGCCCTGGGGAAGAGGGTTGAGCCTTTCAATCCTCCAATACGTTGCTTGGTCGCAGAAGTTCTGCCATGTACTTTCTAGAGATCTTGGCGCAAGATATTCTTTCAACATTGCCCATTGGGGAGGCATGGCTGCTTGTGTTGGTGCACAACACTTCGGTAAGCGTAGGTTCTTCAGTAGCTGTCCTGAACCAATGGACTCGGCAGTGTAAGAAAGGTGGGTCATGTACAGTCCTACTATTGGGAAGGCATGGTTGCTTTTGATGGTTTACAACACTTCGGTAAGCGTAGGTTCTTCAGTAGCTGTCCTGAACCTGCCCATTGGGGAGGCATGGTTGCTCTTGATGGTGGCTGTCCTGGACCACTGAACTCGGAAATGTCAGAAAAGTTGGTAATGGACAGTCCTGCCTTTGAGGGGGTATGGTTGCTTATGGTAAAGCACAACACTTTGGTAAGCGTAGGTTCTTGGGTAGCTATCCTGGACCACTCAACTCGGCAGTTTCAAAGAGGTGGGTCATGAACAGTCCTGCCATTGGGGAGGCATGGCTGCTCGTGTTGGTGCACAACACTTCGGTAAGCGTAGGTTCTTCAGTAGCTGTCCTGAACCAATGGACTCGGCAGTGTAAGAAAGGTGGGTCATGTGCAGTCCTACTATTGGGAAGGCATGGTTGCTTTTGATGGTTCACAACACTTTGGTGAGCGTAGGTTCACTGGACTCGGCAGTTTCAAAGAGGTGGGTCATGAACAGTCCTGCCATTGGGAAGGCATGGTTGCTCTTGAGGGTTCACAACACTTCGGTAAGCATAGGTTCTTCGGTAGCTGCCCTAGACCTCTGGACTCGGCAGTGTCAAAGAGGTTGGTTATGGACATTCCCACCATGGGGGAGACATGTCTGCTCCTGATAGCGTGCAACACTTTGGTAAGCGTAGGTTCTTGGGTAGCTATCCTGGACCACTGCACTAGGCAGTGTCGGAGAGGTGGGTCACATACAGTCCTGCCATTGTGTAGTGGAATCTTTCAGTTCAGGTACAGATACCGGGCACCCAGGGCTGGACTGGGACAGAAATTTGGCCCTGGACTTCATCCAGACTGGCCCACTTTGACAGGTCTCTCCCATGGCGGCCGGACAACTTCCACACACCCCCCGGCCACCCAAGCCCCCTCTCCCCCTTCACTAGCCACTAGCCGTTCTACTTTATTAGAGTAGAACGGTTGGTACTGGTACTCTTATAGGCAGTACCAGTGGGAAAGGTCGACATTATTTCACCGGGGCAAAGAATCAGTTTGGTGCCCCCCCCCCTTATGGGACAAGATTAGGCAGAAGTAAAAAACTCCCAGGCCATAGCTGTTGAGTCGGCTATCTGTCCCCTCCCCCCATGCTCCTCTGTAATCCCCCTGCTCCTCTGGTCCTCCCCCTGCTTCTTTGTTCCCCCCAGGCGAGCGCTGCGGGGAGGGAGAGACAGAGGAGCGGAGGAGGGCGGCAGTCCGCTGTCACTGAAGCCGGCCCACTGAGCCATCGGCCCACCGGGAAACTCCCTGTAGTCCCAATGGCCAGTCCATCCCTGCGGGCACCTGTTAGTCAGTGATACCACATTCAAGGGTCATATGTACTGTAGCTGCCTAGAGACCAGACAGAATCAAGACGTTTTAGTCAGTTGATCTGCTTTATTTTTTGGGCGCTTTCAGACTAAATCCAGTAAATGACGTATGTAAGGTAGGTTGTGTCAAGATATAAGTCGACCAATCAAAGCTTAATAAGATCTACAGCAAGCATAGAGTTAATTGTCTTGTGATTATGATTCATCGAGGAGTCACCATGGAAGGATGTTTATCGCTTTTGGCTTTTGGATATCATTCAAGAGACCGCCATCTGATTGGGTTTCCAGGAACTGACTTTGCCACAGTTTCTCCAAATATAAATCATATGTGTCAGTAGAATTATTTATGCCATATGTGCCAGCGTACGTGTAAGATAAGAAACAAGCTCAGGTTCATATTTTTATAATGAAGCCATTTTGTCTTAGGCCTCGTACACACGATAGGTTAACCAGAGGACAACGGTCCGATGGACCGTTTTCATAGGTCAAAACCGATCGTGTGTGGGCCCCATCGGTTAAAAAAAAGCCAACTTGCTTTAACCACTTCCCGACCGCCGCATGTAAATGTACGTCCACAGAATGGCACGTACAGGCACATGGGCGTACAGGTACGTCCTTGCCTTCTAGCAGGTGGGGGGTCCGATCGGGACCCCTCCCCCCCCGCTACATGCGGCGGTCGGATTCCCGCGGGCAGCGATCCGGGACGACGGCGCGGCTATTCGTTTATAGCCGCTCCGTCGCGATCGCTCCCCGGAGCTGAAGAACGGGGAGAGCCGTATGTAAACACGGCTTCCCCGTGCTTCACTATGGCGCTGCATCGATCGAGTGATCCCGTATATAGGGAGACTCGATCGATGACGTCAGTCCTACAGCCACACCCCCCTACAGTTGTAAACACACACTAGGTGAACCCTAACTCCTACAGCGCCACCTGTGGTTAACTCCCAAACTGCAACTGTCATTTTCACAATAAACAATGCAATTTAAATGCATTTTTTGCTGTGAAAATGACAATGGTCCCAAAAATGTGTCAAAATTGTTCGAAGTGTCCGCCATAATGTCGCAGTCACGGAAAAAATCGCTGATCGCCGCCATTAGTAGTAAAAAAAAAAAATTAATAAAAATGCAATAAAACTATCCCCTATTTTGTAAACACTATAAATTTTGCGCAAACCAATCGATAAACGCTTATTGCGTTTTTTTTTACTAAAAATAGGTAGAAGAATACGTGTCGGCCTAAACTGAGGAAAAAAAATGTTTTTATATATGTTTTTGGGGGATATTTATTATAGAAAAAAGTAAAAAACGTTGAATTTTTTTCAAAATAGTCGCTCTATTTTTGTTTATAGCGCAAAAAATAAAAACCGCAGAGGTGATCAAATACCACCAAAAGAAAGCTCTATTTGTGGGGAAAAAAGGACGCCAATTTTGTTTGGGAGCCACGTCGCACGACCGCGCAATTGTCTGTTAAAGCGTCGCGGTGCCGAATCGCAAAACCTGGCCTGGGCATTTAGCTGCCTAAAGGTCCGGGGCTTAAGTGGTTAAAATGAACCGATGGATTCCTAACCGATAGGTCAAACCCAATCGTTAGTAGGCACGACCATTGGTTAAAAATCCACGTATGCTCAGAATCAAGTCGACGCATGCTTGGAAGCATTGAACTTCGTTTTTTTCAGCACGCCGTTGTGTTATACGTCACCGCGTTCTGACCCGATCGGTTTTTTAACCTATGGTGTGTAGGCGCGACGGACCATCAATGGACTCGGCAGTGTCAGAGAGGTGGGTCATGTACAGTCCTACTATTGGGAAGGCATGGTTGCTTTTGATGGTTCACAACACTTCGGTAAGCTTCATTGGTTAACCTATGACAACGGTCCTTCAGACCATTCTCATCGGATGGACTGAACGTGTGTACGAGGCTTTAAGCAGCCATCTTGCCACCTCACATTGGAAGGCATGCTTGCTCTTGATGGTGCACAACACTTCAGTTTTTCGGTTGCTGCCCTGGTCCACTGGACTCGGCAGTGTCAGAGAGGTGGGTCATGCACAGTCCTGCCATTGGGGAGTCATGGTTGCTCTTGATAGTGCACACTTCGGTAAGCGTAGGTTCTTTGGTAGCAATCCTGGACCACTGGACTCCACAGTGTCAGAGAGGTGGGTCATGTACAGTCCTACCATTGGGAGGCATGGTTGCTATTTGTAACGGAAGGGCCCGTGGGACCCAGAAGCTCCCCGATGCCTCTTATGTGTAGATCACCCTGTGTCTCTAATAGGGGCACAGGGTGACTGAGAACCCCACTATGGTCTGTGCCAGTCAGATTTGATGCGGTATATATTGTATATATATTGTGTGTTGGCTGTTGTGTACTATAAAGCTTGCTGTGGTCATTTATTCTGCTACTGTGATAAATGTGTATTGAATCCAGACTAACGTCTAAGGATCTTTCATTGTGTTGTGCTAATTGACCCTGTATTGTGTGAAGGTCTATTGATGATAATTTGTATTGTGAGTTAACAGACAGCCTAAAGGTCAGGAGTCTGAACCATCAACTGTAGTTAATTAGCTCATGTAAATTAGGTCAGAGCTGGAGTTAGAATGGCTACTAAAAGATGTGTATTGGGGCTCGTTAGGAACCATATAATAAATTACAACACGGCTTTTGTAGTATTTTATTATCATTTTTTATTTGGTATATTTTTTTTTAAATAACAATAAATTACAACATGGCTTTTGTAGTAATTTTATATATATCTTTTATTATCATTTTTTATTTGGTATATATATTTTTTTTAAGTAACAATAAATTACAACATGGCTTTTGTAGAAATTTATATATATATATATATATATATATATATATATATATATATATATATATATATATATATATATATATATATATATATATATATTATTATAATTTTTTATTTGGTATATTTTTTTAAATAACAATAAATTACAACGTGGCTTTTGTAGTAATTTTTTATATATATATATATTTTATTATCATTTTTTATTTGGTATATATATTTTTTTTAAATAACAATAAATTACAACGTGGCTTTTGTACTAATTTTTTATATATATTTTATTATCATTTTTTATTTGGTATATATATTTTTTTTAAATAACAATAAATTACAATGTGGCTTTTGTAGTAATTTTTTATATATATATATTTTATTATCATTTTTTATTTGGTATATTTTTTTTTAAATAACAATAAATTACAACATGTCTTTTGTAGTAATTTTATATATATCTTTTATTATCATTTTTTATTTGGTATATATATTTTTTTTAAATAACAATAAATTACAATGTGGCTTTTGTAGTAATTTTTTATATATATATATTTTATTATCATTTTTTATTTGGTATATTTTTTTTTAAATAACAATAAATTACAACATGTCTTTTGTAGTAATTTTATATATATCTTTTATTATCATTTTTTATTTGGTATATATATTTTTCCTTATGAAAGCTTAGCCCTCATGCTGTGGACATTCCCATAGTAGTGTAAGAAGTCATTACACCCGCGGGGCCTCCCTCTGTGTACACAGCCGTCTATCACAATGATATAAAGTGCACATAAAACACAAACCAAATGGCGCTCCGTCCGCCTCATTCTCAGGCTGTAAAAATGTATTTCATCCTTCGGGGGAAGGGAATGTTTAACTTTTTATGGTCTGCTAATTAGGAGTGAAATTTACAGACTGTGACCCGCCGCTCTGCGCGCTGCGAGGTGTATGGAAGTGACGTCATGGCGTGACAATTATATGGTAATTATATCACTCGGGTTGTAAAATTCAGGGAAATATTTGCTACAATAATAAAGCTGAACTTCTCTCCATATAGGAAGATGTTCTACTGATACCGACCCTCTGTAATATATATATAAAAATAAAAAATAAATTATATATTATATACACACACTCACACTGTACAATATATTTATATATTTTTTTCTCCTTAACCCTTTGCTTACCGGGCACTTAATCCCTCCCCCTTCCTGCCCAGACCAATTTCCAGCGCTATCGCACTTTGAATGACAATTGCGCGGTCGTGCGACTCTGCACCCAAATTACATTTTTATCATTTTTTCCCCACAAATAGAGATTTCCTTTGGTGGGATTTGATCACCTCTGTGTTTTTATTTTTTGTTAAAAAAAAATTATATTTTGTTATAAAATTTTGCAAACAGGTAATTTTTCTCCTTTATTGATGTACACTGATGGGCATGGATGGGCTGCATTGATGGGGATCAATAAGGCGGCACTGGTGGACATTGATGGGCACTGATAGGCTGCATTGATGGGCACCGATAAGGTGCAACTGGTGGGCACTGATGGGCTGCACTGATGTGCATTGATGGGCACTGATGGGCTGCACTGATGGGCATCGATGGGCTGCATTGATGGGCACCAATAAGGCAGCACTGATGGGCTGCATTAATGGGCACTGATGGGCTGCATTGATGGGCACTGATGAGGCTGCACTGATGGGCACTGATGGGCTGCATTGATGGGCACTGATGAGGCTGCACTGATGGGCACCGATAGGCTGCATTGATGGGCACCGATAAGGCGGCACTGGTGGGCACTGATGGGCTTCACTGATGTGCTGCATTGATGGGCACCGATGGGCTGCATTGATAGGCACTGATAAGGCGGCACTGGTGGGCACTTATAGGCGGGACTGGTGGGCACTGAGAGATGGCACTGATGGGTGGCACTGAAGGGCATTGATAGGTGGGCACTGAAACGTGGCAATGATGGGCACTGATCGGCACTAGCAGGTTACACTGATAGGAGGCATTACTAGGTGGCACTGATTGGCACAACTGCTGAATTTTTGGGGGAGCGCAAACAACCAAAAATAAAATAAAAAACATCAATTGCAGCCTCACTGTGCCCATCAATCGCAGCCACTTACCTTTCTCGGGTCAGCCATCCTCCCTCGATGTCGCTTCAGCCAATCAGGTTACAGGTAACCAGACCCGGTGAACCTGATTGGCTGAGACGCCTGTCAGTGTTACCCAGGGAAGGCACTGACTATCAGCCTATCAGAGCCAGACACTTCCACAGCCAACCAACTGCTGTTATTCAGATGGGCGGCGCTCACCAGGGGGCCGGCCATCTGAATAGTGGGCGGCGCCGGCGACAATACATAGATTCATGCAATGCACGAATCTGTGTATTGTTGTCTTCAGTGACGGGTGCAGGAGAGAGAGGGGGCGGCGCTCCCGCGCACCCTCTATGGACGCACCGCCACTGCTGTAGTGAGAGAGTGGGTAACCGCTCAAAGAGAACCAGGTAATCTGATTCCCGTGGTCCGAGCCAAGGGTGCAGGCAGTGCAATCAAAATGCAGGTTAGGATGAAGGAAAAAAGGTGGGACAGCCGCACTCCAAAAAAACTCCTCCTTTAATTAAAAATCACAAAATACAGCAAAAAACAGCACAACAAAAGAAAAGCTGACGTTTCGCACTATGCCTTAGTGCTTACACACTAGCTATGAAGAAGCACTAAGGCATAGTGCGAAACGTCAGCTTTTCTTTTGTTGTGCTGTTTTTTGCTGTATTTTGTGATTTTTAATTAAAGGAGGAGTTTTTTTTGGAGTGCGGCTGTCCCAGCTTTTTTCCTTCATCCTAACCGCCATTGCTGTAGTGCATATAATCCAGAAGAGAGAGAGAGCGGCGCTCACGGGTCAGGAAAGGTGAGCGCACGGTGAAGGATGAGGCGCAAGCTCGTCTTCCTCAGGAGGAGGAATGTATGCGCCGTAACATCACCTTTTATATTTTTCACAAATCGGGTTACGATTACATAGGGCTGCATATGGGTTTAATCCATTTTAACCCATAAGGAACTCATTCCATCATCTCATTGGATATAGTATTTTTCATAAGTGTTGCTGTTTTTTACATTCACTGTGTATGATTAATATTATCACTATTCACACTGTATTCACTCAGCACTAGTTAATATTAGCGCTATCACTCATTCATTTCAAATTAATTTGAAAAACCACTGCGCAAATACAGTGTGACATTAAAAGAAAAATAGCAACGCCCACTAATTTATTCTCTAGGGCCTCTGCTTTAAAAAAAAACCATGGGCCAGATTCACAGAAGAGATACGATGGAGTATCTCAGATCCCCCATCGTATCTCTGATTTTTTCTGGTCCTATCTATGCGCCTGATTCATAGAACCAGTTACGCATAGATAGGGCTGAGATCCGACAGTGTCACACTGTGTTACACGGTCGGATCTTTTTTTTTGATTTAAAAATGGCGCCGATTTTGATTTACACTGAATAATATGTAAATCAGCGAGATACGCGAAATTCACGAACGTACACGGACCCGACGCTGTGTTCTTACGTCGTTTCCGTAGCGCGGTACCCGTCGTATACTTACCCCTGCTAAAAGCAGGGGTAAGTATTGTTAAGTATGGCCGTCGTTCCCGCGTCGATTTTGAGATTCCCTACGTCGTTTGCGTACGCCGATTCACGAACACGCGCGTCGCAAGTCCCGCTCACGTCGCAACCACTGACGTCCTATTGACGTCAGTGGGAGCAATGCACGCCGGGAAATTCCCCGGACGACGCATGCGTATTTAAATCGGCGCGGGAGCGCGCCTGATTTAAATAGGACACTCCCCTAGCCGCGGAATTTGAATTCCGCTGGGGGAGTTAGGATCCGCCGTCGCAAGTTTGGAGGTAAGTGTGTTGTGAATTTGACACTTTCCTCACAAACTTGCGAGGGCGGATCTTAAAACACATAGGTTACACGGATCTAAAGATCCGCTAACCTTTGTGAATCTGGCCCCATAGCTATATAGCTAGATTCAGAGAGGGCGTCCTAACTTTGCGGCGGCGTAGCGTATCGTGCTTACACTACACCGCCATAAGTTAGTGAGGCAAGTGCTGTATTCACAAAGTACTTGCCTGCTAAGTTACGGCGGCGTAGCGTAAATCGGGCGGGCGTAAGGGCGCCTAATTCAAATTTAGCTGAAGGGGCGTGTTTTATGTTAATTTGGGTTGACCTGACGTGATTGACGTTTTTTTGGAACGGCGCATGCGCCATCCGCCTACATATCCCAGTGTGCACTGCGGCAAAGTACGCGGCACGGTCTTATTGATTTTGACGTGGACGTAAATGACGTAAATCCCTATTCACGGACGACTTACGCAAACGACGTAAAATTTTTGAATTTCGAAGCGGGAACGGCGGCCATACTTAACATTACTATTCCAGCTATTTGATGGAATAACTTTAGGCCTGATAATGCGTTACGTAAACGGCGTATCTGTACTGCGGCGGCCGGGCGTACGTTCGTGAATAGGCATATCTAGTGATTTACATATTCTACACCGACCGCAATGGAAGCGCCACCTAGCGGCCAGCCTAAATATTGCACCCTAAGATAGGTTTAAGTGTATCTCAGTTTGAGAATACACTTAAACTTAGGACGGCGCAGATTCTCTCCTTCATGTAAAAATCACAATTTGTTTTGCTAGAAAATTACTCAGAACCCCCAAACATGATATATTTTTTTTAGCAGACACCCTAGGGAATAAAATGGCGGTCATTGCAACTTTTTTTCCTCGCGCGGTATTTGCGCAATAATTTTTCAAACGCCTTTTTTGGAAAAAAAAAAACGTTTTCATGAATTAAAAACAAACAAAACGGTAAAGTCGGCCCAATTTTTTTGGTATAATTGTGAAAGACGACGTTATGCCGAGTAGATAGATGCCTAACACGTCACGCTTTAAAATTGCGCACACTCGTGGAATGGCGCCAAACTTGGGTACTTAAAAATCTCCATAACATTTTTTACAGGTTACCATATTCGAGTTACAGAGGAGGTCTAGTGCTGGAATTGTTGCGCGCGCCTCTAACGCACGCGGCGACACCTCACAGGTGAGGTTTGAACGGCGTTTACATGCGTGTTCGCTTCTGCGTGTGAGCTACCGGGGGCGTTTTAATTTAATTTCACTTTTATTCCTATTACAAGGAATGTAAACATCCCTTGTAATAGGAATGGTGTGTGACAGGTCCTCTTTATGAAGAGATGCGGGGGGGTCAATAAGACCTTCCCCTCCCCCCACATCTCTCCTTCAGGCTGGAAAGCATGAGATCGTGACGAAAAAAATTCTCATGCCGACAGCCGCGACGATCATATCGGCCCCTGTCTTGTGTATGCGAGGAGGCGGAGCTCTGGGGTGAGCGCGGCGCGTGTGTCACCGTCTGGCCACTCGAGTTGTTTAAACAACATGGTCGTTCGCGGGACATTACCTTATCTAAGCACATTAGTGCGGCGCGGCACATTTCCCGAGGCTCCGCCCCCCTTCCTCCGACCATCTGTCCCGTCAGTGTGATTATTGATCGCCGGCCTTTATTGGGATCATTTTATTGCGATCTCTTCTCGTCATTTTTCTCTTCTGTTATTTCTTTGATGTGGAGATAGTTTTTGCTTTGACCTTTAAATGGGCTTAAAATAAATCAGGTAGCCCCGCCCCTTACCTATTTAACCCCTTCAATACCGGACACTTTTACCCCCTTCCTGCCCAGGCCGATTTTCAGCTTTTAGCGCTCTCTCTCTCGCACTTTGAATGACAATCGCGCGCCCATCCAACACACTGCACCCAAACTACGCTTTCATCCTTGTTTGCACACAAATTGGGATTTCTTTTGGTGGTATTTAACCATTTGCTGCCCGCCGCATGCCGATATACGTCAACACAATGACACGGGCAGGCACATGGGGGACCACAATATCCAGCAGCTCCTACAGGGGCACCGCTACAATCCCATGTACATAAGTATCACAGACTCCTCCCACCTACATAAATATCACAGGCTCCTCCCACGTACATAAGTACCACAGGCTCCTCCCACGTACATAAGTATCACAGGCTCCTCCCACGTACATAAGTATCACAGACTCCTCCCACGTACATAAGTATCACAGGCTCCTCCCATGTACATAAGTATCACAGACTCCTCCCACGTACATAAGTATCACAGGCTCCTCCCATGTACATAAGTATCACAGGCTCCTCCCACGTACATAAGTATCACAGGCTCCTCCCACGTACATAAGTATCACAGACTCCTCCCACGTACATAAGTATCACAGACTCCTCCCATGTACATAAGTATCACAGGCTCCTCCCACGTACATAAGTATCACAGGCTCCTCCCGTGTACATAAGTATCACAGGCTCCTCCCATGTACATAAGTATCACAGACTCCTCCCACATACATAATTATCACAGGCTCCTCCCACATACATAATTATCACAGGCTCCTCCCGTGTACATAAGTATCACATACTCCTCCCATGTACATAAGTATCACAGGCTCCTCCCATATACATAAGTATCACAGGCTCCTCCCATGTACATAAGTATCACAGGCTCCTCCCATGTACATAAGTATCACAGACTCCTCCCATGTACATAAGTATCACAGGCTCCTCCCATGTACATAAGTATCACAGACTCCTCCCATGTACATAAGTATCACAGACTCCTCCCATGTACATAAGTATCACAGGCTCCTCCCGTGTACATAAGTATCACAGGCTCCTCCTACGTACATAAGTATCACAGGCTCCTCCCATGTACATAAGTATCACAGGCTCCTCCCACGTACATAAGTATCACAGGCTCCTCCCACGTACATAAGTACCACAGGCTCCTCCCATGTACATAAGTATCACAGGCTCCTCCCATGTACATAAATATCACAGGCTCCTCCCACGTACATACGTTTCACAGACTCCTCCCATGTACATAAGTACCACAGGCTCCTCCCACGTACATAAGTATCACAGGCTCCTCCCATGTAAATAAGTATCACAGGCTCCTCCTAAGTACATAAGTATCACAGGCTCCTCCCCTGTACATAAGCATCACAGACTCCTCCCACGTACATAAGTATCACAGACTCCTCCCATGTACATAAGTATCACAGGCTCCTCCCATGTACATAAGTATCACAGGCTCCTCCCATGTACATAAGTATCACAGACTCCTCCCCTGTACATAAGCATCACAGACTCCTCCCACGTACATAAGTATCACAGGCTCCTCCCATGTACATAAGTATCACAGGCTCCTCCCCTGTACATAAGCATCACAGACTCCTCCCACGTACATAAGTATCACAGGCTCCTCCCATGTACATAAGTATCACAGGCTCCTCCCATGTACATAAGTATCACAGGATCCTCCCATGTACATAAGTATCACAGACTCCTCCCATGTACATAAGTATCACAGGCTCCTCCCATGTACATAAGTATCACAGGCTCCTCCCATGTACATAAGTATCACAGGCTCCTCCCATGTGCATAAGTATCCAT
Source organism: Rana temporaria (assembly GCF_905171775.1). NCBI lineage: Eukaryota > Metazoa > Chordata > Amphibia > Anura > Ranidae > Rana > Rana temporaria. The sequence goes on along the minus strand of NW_024404412.1, from coordinate 313,364 downwards.
GCGGCTCTGAACCGGTCACAATACTGTGGAAAGGTGCGACTCGCAGAATTCAGGGAGATGTCAGGCAGATGGAATAGAAATGACGCGGAGGTGACCCCCCCTCCCCCTCCCGTGTGCACGCGCTCCTCTGCGGGCAGGAAATGCGTTGTGTGTACAGAGGGATTATCAGGGCCATAATACAATCACCGCCGTAATGTCAAGGTTACTGATTCATCCCGACTTCCTATTGGCCGCTCCCGGCCCGGTATGGGCAGCCAACTGGCAAACTTGTTTACCGGGCGAAAACCACACAGCGAGAATAATTATGACACTTTGGCCTTTTCATGAGCAGACCGAACGCCGGGCAATAACTCCGCCGCAACCGAGAATCATTTTTATAATTATAGGCTGATAAATAGACCAACAAAAATCTACAAAGAATAAAATTCGATCTTTTGGAGTTTTTTCGTGAAGCAGATTCTTAGATCTCTTTCCCATTGGTGAAGAAAAGCAAGATCCTGTGGAGCGCTGGCCTTCAGATGTCATAGTGGAGGTCTCATTGGCTTCCCGGCAAGGCAGGTCTGTTCCAACGTGGTCACTTCTCCGGCACAGGCAACCAGCTGAGCACAGCGAAGGACGTCCAAACTTTGTGGAAAATAACTACTGTGTTTCCCCGAAAATGAGACCTACCCAAAAAATGAGACCTACTGTGTTTCCCCCCGAAAATGAGACCTACCCAAAAAATGAGACCTACTGTGTTTCCCCCCGAAAATGAGACCTACCTGGAAAATAAGACCTACTGTGTTTCCCCCCTGAAAATGAGACCTACTCAGAAAATAAGACCTACTGTGTTTCCCCCCTGAAAATGAGACCTACCCGGAAAATAAGACCTACTGTGTTTCCCCCCTGAAAATGAGACCTACCCAGAAAATCAGACCTACTGTGTTTCCCCCAAAAATGAGACCTACCCAGAAAATCAGACCTACTGTGTTTCCCCTGAAAATGAGACCTACTGTGTTTCCCCCTGAAAATGAGACCTACCCAGAAAATCAGACCTACTGTGTTTCCCCCGAAAATGAGACCTACCCGAAAAATAAGACCTACTGTGTTTCCCCCAAAACTGAGACCTACCCGAAAAATAAGACCTACTGTGTTTCCTCAAAAATTAGACATACCCGGAAAATAAGACCTACTGTGTTTCCCCAAAAATGAGACATACCCGGAAAATAAGACCTACCCAGAAAATAAGACCTACGGTGTTTCTCCCGAAAATAAGATCTACTGTGTTTCCTCTGAAAATGAGACCTACCCAGAAAATCAGACCTACTGTGTTCTCCCCGAAAATGACACCTACCCAGAAAATAAGACCTACTGTGTTTCTCCTGAAAATGAGACCTACCCAGAAAATCAGACCTACTGTGTTTCCTCCGAAAATGAGACCTACCCAGAAAATCAGACCTACTGTGTTTCTCCCCTGAAAATGAGACCTACCCAGAAAATAAGACCTACTGTGTTTCTCCCCTGAAAATGAGACCTACCCAGAAAAAAAGACCTACTGTGTTTCTCCCCTGAAAATGAGACCTACCCAGAAAATAAGACCTACTGTGTTTCCCCTGAAAATGAGACCTACTGTGTTTCCCCCCCGAAAATGAGACCTACCCAGAAAATAAGACCTACTGTGTTTCCCCCGAAAATCAGACCTACTGTGTTTCCCCCCGAAAATGAGACCTACCCAGAAAATAAGACCTACTGTGTTTCTCCCCTGAAAATGAGACCTACCCAGAAAATAAGACCTACTGTGTTTCTCCCCTGAAAAAGAGACCTACCCAGAAAATCAGACCTACTGTGTTTCCCCCCCGAAAATGAGACCTACCCAGAAAATAAGACCTACTGTGTTTCCCTTGAAAATCAGACCTACTGTGTTTCCCCCGAAAATCAGACCTACTGTGTTTCCCCCGAAAATCAGACCTACTGTGTTTCCCCCTGAAAATGAGACCTACCCAGAAAATGAGACCTACTGTGTTTCCCCCGAAAATGAGACCTACCGAGAAAATTAGGCCTACTGTGTTTCCCCCCCGAAAATGAGACCTACCCAGAAAATAAGACCTACTGTGTTTCTCCCCTGAAAATGAGACCTACCCAGAAAATCAGACCTACTGTGTTTCTCCCCTGAAAATGAGACCTACCCAGAAAATCAGACCTACTGTGTTTCCCCCCCGAAAATGAGACCTACCCAGAAAATAAGACCTACTGTGTTTCCCCCGAAAATCAGACCTACTGTGTTTCCCCCGAAAATCAGACCTACTGTGTTTCCCCCGAAAATCAGACCTACTGTGTTTCCCCCGAAAATCAGACCTGCTGTGTTTCCCCCTGAAAATGAGACCTACCCAGAAAATGAGACCTACTGTGTTTCCCCCGAAAATGAGACCTACCGAGAAAATGAGACCTACTGTGTTTCCCCCGAAAATGAGACCTACCCAGAAAATAAGACCTACTGTGTTTCTCCCCTGAAAATGAGACCTACCCAGAAAATCAGACCTACTGTGATTCCCCTGAAAATGAGACCTACTGTGTTTCCCCGAAAATGAGACCTACCCTGAAAATAAGACCTACTGTGTTTCCCCTGAAAATGAGACCTACCCAGAAAATTAGGCCTACTGAGTTTCCCCCGAAAATGAGACCTACCCAGAAAATAAGACCTACTGTGTTTCTCCCCTGAAAATGAGACCTACCCAGAAAATTAGGCCTACTGTGTTTCCCCTGAAAATGAGACCTACCCAGGAAATTAGGCCTACTGTGTTTCCCCTGAAAATGAGACCTACCCAGAAAATCAGACCTACTGTGTTTCCCCCGAAAATGAGACCTACCCAGAAAATTAGGCCTACTGTGTTTCCCCCGAAAATGAGACCTACTCAGAAAATAAGACCTACTGTGTTTCTCCCCTGAAAATGAGACCTACCCAGAAAATAAGACCTACTGTGTTTCTCCCCTGAAAATGAGACCTACCCAGAAAATCAGACCTACTGTGTTTCCCCCGAAAATCAGACCTACTGTGTTTCCCCCCCGAAAATGAGACCTACCCAGAAACTAAGACCTACTGTGTTTCTCCCCTGAAAAAGAGACCTACCCAGAAAATCAGACCTACTGTGTTTCCCCCCCGAAAATGAGACCTACCCAGAAAATAAGACCTACTGTGTTTCCCCCCGAAAATCAGACCTACTGTGTTTCCCCTGAAAATCAGACCTACTGTGTTTCCCCCGAAAATCAGACCTACTGTGTTTCTCCCCTGAAAATGAGACCTACCCAGAAAATCAGACCTACTGTGTTCCCCCCGAAAATGACACCTACCCAGAAAATAAGACCTACTGTGTTTCTCCTGAAAATGAGACCTACCCAGAAAATCAGACCTACTGTGTTTCCCCCTAAAATGAGACTTACCTGGAAAATAAGACCTACTGTGTTTCCCCCAAAAATGAGACCTACCCAGAAAATCAGACCTACTGTGTTTTCTCCGAAAATGAGACCTACCCAGAAAATCAGACCTACTGTGTTTCTCCCCTGAAAATGAGACCTACCCAGAAAATAAGACCTACTGTGTTTCTCCCCTGAAAATGAGACCTACCCAGAAAATAAGACCTACTGTGTTTCTCCCCTGAAAATGAGACCTACCCAGAAAATAAGACCTACTGTGTTTCCCCTGAAAATGAGACCAACTGTGTTTCCCCCCCGAAAATGAGACCTACCCAGAAAATAAGACCTACTGTGTTTCCCCCGAAAATCAGACCTACTGTGTTTCCCCCCGAAAATGAGACCTACCCAGAAAATAAGACCTACTGTGTTTCTCCCCTGAAAATGAGACCTACCCAGAAAATAAGACCTACTGTGTTTCTCCCCTGAAAAAGAGACCTACCCAGAAAATCAGACCTACTGTGTTTCCCCCCCGAAAATGAGACCTACCCAGAAAATAAGACCTACTGTGTTTCCCTTGAAAATCAGACCTACTGTGTTTCCCCCGAAAATCAGACCTACTGTGTTTCCCCCGAAAATCAGACCTACTGTGTTTCCCCCTGAAAATGAGACCTACCCAGAAAATGAGACCTACTGTGTTTCCCCCGAAAATGAGACCTACCGAGAAAATTAGGCCTACTGTGTTTCCCCCCCGAAAATGAGACCTACCCAGAAAATAAGACCTACTGTGTTTCTCCCCTGAAAATGAGACCTACCCAGAAAATAAGACCTACTGTGTTTCTCCCCTGAAAAAGAGACCTACCCAGAAAATCAGACCTACTGTGTTTCCCCCCCGAAAATGAGACCTACCCAGAAAATCAGACCTACTGTGTTTCCCCCGAAAATCAGACCTACTGTGTTTCCCCCGAAAATCAGACCTACTGTGTTTCCCCCGAAAATCAGACCTACTGTGTTTCCCCCTGAAAATGAGACCTACCCAGAAAATGAGACCTACTGTGTTTCCCCCGAAAATGAGACCTACCGAGAAAATTAGGCCTACTGTGTTTCCCCCGAAAATGAGACCTACCCAGAAAATAAGACCTACTGTGTTTCTCCCCTGAAAATGAGACCTACCCAGAAAATCAGACCTACTGTGATTCCCCTGAAAATGAGACCTACTGTGTTTCCCCGAAAATGAGACCTACCCTGAAAATAAGACCTACTGTGTTTCCCCTGAAAATGAGACCTACCCAGAAAATTAGGCCTACTGAGTTTCCCCCGAAAATGAGACCTACCCAGAAAATAAGACCTACTGTGTTTCTCCCCTGAAAATGAGACCTACCCAGAAAATTAGGCCTACTGTGTTTCCCCTGAAAATGAGACCTACCCAGGAAAACGGAAAATTGTATACTTACCTTCCGTAATTTTCCTTTCCTGACGCATCTTCATGGCAGCACACACTGGGTTGTGGCTCCGCCCCCACAACCTGACAGGATTGGTTAGCTATAAATTTGAAGAGGAGACACCCGGCATTATTCTCCGTAAATATCATCATTGAACAGTAGGGTGGGCAGCTGTGTGCTGCCATGAAGATGCGTCAGGAAAGGAAAATTACGGAAGGTAAGTATACAATTTTCCGTTTTCCTGACGCATTCATGGCAGCACACACTGGGAAATAACTCGCCAGTCGGGAGGGTTCAATGCAAAAGTATTTTATTCCCTATAAGGCAGAGGAATTGGCCCTGATGACAGATCTGCCAAATTCGGCCGTAGCCAATAGAGCGGCGTCCACCCTGTAGTGGGAGATAAAGGTATGCCTGGAAGACCAGGTTGCTGCTCTGCATATAGTTTCCGCAGAAACACCACAATATGCTGCCCACGAGGTTGCCACTGCCCTGGTTGAGTGCGCCCTGACGCCTTCCGGGATCTCCATCTGCTGAGTGGAATACGCTTTTCCAATAGCCCTGACCAGCCAAGAGGCGATGGTGCGGGAAGTGGCCGCCTGGCCCCGCCTGGCCCCGTGAGGTATAATCAAGAGAGCGTCTGTTGATCTGAGATGAGTAGTAGCCGACAGATATTTGGAAATTGTAGATTTAATGTCCAAGGCATGAGGTTCGCCATTCTCGTTAGCAAGGCATGGTAAGACGATGTCCTGGCTGTAATGGAAAGCCGAAGAAACTGGGCAGGAACCGGTCTGACGGTCTCAGAATCACTCTGTCGGGATGAAAAATCAGGTATGGCTCTTTAGACATGAGAGCTTGCAACTCTGACACTCTCCTCGCTGAGGCAATGGCAATGAGGAAGGATAATTTTAAGGTCAGATCCCATAGAGAAATCGAGTTGAGTGGGAAGAAGGGTGGATTGGAGAACGCCTCGAGGACCACCGAAAGATCCCAGGACGGGAAGGACGGTCTTCTGGGTGGTCTGATCTTTACGCATGCCTTCATGAACTGGATGATCAGAGGATGCAAGGCCCACCTGGTGCCAGTTTTGGCGGACAGAGCGGAGATCTGTACCTTTAGGGTGCCTGAATTTAGTCCCTTGTCAATTCCCGTTTGCAGGAACTCCAGGATCTGGTAAGGATCGGGTGAGACGGGGTTCCAACCTTTGAGTTGCGCCAGCTGGGCGAATTTTTCCCAAATCCTGGTATAAATGGAGTTCGTGGAGGATTTCCTGGCTTGCATTAAGGTTGTTATAACCGCTTGGGAACATCCTTGTTCCCTTAGTCTAGCCCTCTCAACCTCCAGGCTGTCAGGTGGAGCCTGTCTGGGGCTGGATGGGGGGACCGACCTTGGAGTAGGAGATCCGCCGTAACTGGAAGGTGGATTGGAGGTCGGGTATTGAGCTGTAGGAGCGTCGTAAACCACGGTCTCCTCGGCCAGAATGGTACCACTGTGATTACTGTGGCCGACGACCTTCGGAGTCGCAATAGGAACCTCGCTATTAGAGGAGTTGGGGGGAAGATGTACCCCAAATTGAAGTCCCATGGGTGAAGGAGACAATCTGTCCCCTCCGCTGTTGGAAAGGGTACCCTGGAAAGGAATCTCGAACATTTGGCATTCGCTGGTGTTGCTGCCAGGTCTATCTCCGGAACCCCCCAGGTTTCCGTTAGGACGGCGAACACCCGGGGATTCAAGGACCACTCGTTGTTGGATAGAAGTTCTCTGCTCAGAAAGTCGGCTAGCGTATTCTGTGCTGCTGGGACATAGACTGCTCTCAGGTCCAGAAGATGTATCTGGGACCACTCCATTATGGGGCGAACTTCTTCCAGAAGAGTGAGACTTCGGGTACCGCCCTGTCTCTGGATGTAGGCTACCGCCACCCTGTTGTCCAACCGAATTAGGACGCTCTTCCCCTGTAGAAGAGGCGCAAAGGCTAAGAGGGCCTGGAATGCCGCTCGGAGCTCCAGTATATTTGAGACTGTCCCCCGAGCAGGGAAGTGCCAGTGACCCTGGGCTGTCTGATCCAGATAGTGAGCCCCCCAACCTCTCTCGCTGGCATCGGATGTTACTATCTCCGGTTCCGGAGGAGCTATGGGCCTGAATCTTCTGAGGTTGGAAGGGCAAGTCCACCACAGAAGGGAGTTTCTTACATGACTGGGGATACTGATGGGTTGGTGCATTGATGCTCCGTCCCAATGCCTGAGAAAGGTGTTCTGCAGGGTTCTCATGCGCCATTGGGACCATTGTACCATGGGTATGGTGGATGACATCGAGCCCAGCATACTGAGGCAGGTTCTGGAAGACGTGAGACTGGAGGACAATAGATTCTGCACTTTCCGGACTAAGTGATTCACCTTCTCTAAGGGCAGTTGTACCCTGTTCTGCTTCGTGTCCAATTCTGCCCCCAGGTAAACCATGGACTGTGATGGCTGAAGGCTGCTCTTTCGCCAGTTGATCAACCAGCCAAACTTTTGGAGGGTCGAGATTAGGATTTCCCGCTGGAGGAGTAGAGTCTCCCGATTTGCAGCCAAGAGCAAGATATCGTCCAGGTAATGATGCACCCGCAGCCCCTTCTCTCTGAGGAATGCTATGAGGGGAAGCATAACCTTCGTGAACGTCCTGGGAGCCGAGGAGATCCCGAATGGTAGACATCGGAATTGGTAGTGATGTTGACCGATGGAAAAGCGCAGGAACTTCTGGTATGCGGGATGTATTGGCACATGGAGGTAGGCGTCTGACAGGTCGATCGACAGCATCCAGTCTCCGAGATTTACTGCCAGGAGGATGGACTGGAGACTCTCCATCTTGAAGGCCTCTATTTGAATCCTTCTGTTGAGCCGCTTGAGGTCCAGCACGGGCCGAAGGTCCCCTGATTTCTTTCGAACCAGAAAGAGAGGGGAATAAAATCCCCTGCCTCTTTGGTGCGAGGGAACTTCCACGATAGCTCTTTTCTGCAATAGTTCTAAAATGTATTGCATGAGCAGTTTCCTTTTGTCTAGGGAAGACGGTATTTTGGTGGGTTGAAAGGTAGCGTGAGGCAATACCCCTATAAAGTTCCATCTGTGGCCATGCTCTATTGTAGAAAGAGTCCATGGGTCCTCTATGTGGTTCGACCATATTTGCGCAAAACTGCTGAGCCTGGCGCCCACCTGAGCTGGGTGGGCAGGCAAGACTTCAAAAAGACTTCTGCTGGTCCCCTGCAGTAGTGACCTTGGGTTTCTGCCCCCTCGTAAAGGGTGGGCGATTAGGTCTCCATTCTCTCCTGAACTCCCTACCGGGACGATAGGATCTGGCCCCCCTGTACCTCTCAGGCAGATTACGCCTGAAGGTAGGACCTTTATGAGGCTTGGGTCTTCTGTCGGAGGGAATAAGCCCCGATTTTCCACCCGTGACCTTGGAGATTGCCGAATCCAATTTTGTGCCGAACAGGTTCGTGCCATCATATGGTATCCTGCACCAGTTTGCTTTTGAAGCCGCGTCAGCGACCCAAGGTTTTAACCATAAGGCTCTGCGGGCCATAACTGAGGCTAACATGGACCTGGCCGAGGAACGAATGATGTCCACCGAGGCCCCTGCCATAAAGTCACCGGCTAGCCTGATCTCCTGCAAGGAGGATATGACATCCCCTCGATCAGCACCTTCTAGGAGAATCTTCTCAGCATTGGCTGCCCATGCGGAAATGGCCTTGGCGACAGCTGCCGTAGCGATAGCTGGTCTACATGCGCCCCCCGAGGCGGAGTACGCCTTCTTCAATTCTAGGTCGATCTTACGGTCGAGAACATCTCGGAATGATACTGCGTCCTCTATTGGCAGAGTGACATGCCTGGCGAGTCGCATAAGAGAAGCATCCACCACGGGAGCGTTAATGAGGGAAGCGACTTTAGAGTCTTTCAGAGGGTATAGTTTAGAGAGTTTGTTGGACAGACCGGGACGCTTGTCTGGTTTTTCCCACTCCTCCTTAATGAGTTCCTCCAGTTCTTCGATGAAGGGAAACAGTTCGGGATCCCTCCTTAACTCGGGGAAATACTTCCCAACCTTGGGTGGTTCCGTCACGGGTTCTTCCCAGCCTATTGTCGCCTTGACTGAGCGGGCAAAAGGTTCGACTAGACAGAAGTCAAATCCCGACACAAGTTCGCGATCCTCATGATCAGAATGAGCCTCTATTAGTTGCGTATATGGGCCGGAGGCGGATGAAGTGCCCGGAGTGGGCTCATCACGGACCAAGGGAACTGAAGTCCACATTGATTCTTGTGCTGACTCCCCCACGAGCTGTTGGGAGGAGAAATCTGTAGTCATCCTGGCGCCCGTCTCCTTTTCTCTAGTTGCTTCATTAAAGCAAGTCTGACATGCTAGCTTTCCTGGCAAAGCAGTAGCACCGCACACCCAGCAAGCGTTAGCTGCAGGACGGGTATGATAATGCTCACGGTGGGGTGAGGGAGACCGTCTGCGGTGAGACCGGCTATGACGGGAGCGGCTGCGGCGTGATCGGCTGTGTCTTGATCGATGGTAGCGGGAGGAGGATCTTGACCGACTTTTACGGGACCTCCTGCTTGATGCATGCCTGGACCTCTCCCTGCGCCGTGGGCTTGCGTCTCTTGGCCTGATGGGACTGCAACAGAAAGGCAGTGTTAAGTGGCCGGCTCTCTTTTTGTCTCTTCTCTACTTACCCGAAAGTGATGGTCTCCATACCTCGTTTGTTGGTAGTGGTCTGCGAGGGCAGTGGGCTCCATTGAAAAACACAGGGAAGCAGCAGAAGGATGTACTGGAAGAAAGCAACAGAGGTGACAAAATAAGTAAACAAAACACCTAACCAGGTATAGGCATAGGGAAAGGGAAGCACCTGCATACCCTGGGAGAAATCCCTGTGGAATTCCAGCAAAGCAGCAGCCTCAGGGAAAAAAAGAAATTTTCAGGCTTTTTTAAATTTGGCGCCGCCGTCGCGGCGCTGATGACGCGTACGCGCATGCGCAGTAGCGTCCCGCGCGTCCCGGCGCCATCTTGGATGAGGGCGAGGGAGGTGTCCGGCGTCATCATTGTGCTGCGCGCATGCGCAGTACGCCCGAGGAGCGCGGCGGTGCAAGGGACTACATGTCTCAGAGAGCCTGCCTAGAAAGAAAAAGGTAAAAACGCCACAATGACACAGTATGAATGGGAACCCTCAGGGGCACATAGGGAAGCCTTGTCATACACACTTTTAGGGGCATACAAAGTGAAGAGCATACCCAGAAGAGGGAAGGGAAGCATCTGGAGAGAAAAGGGAGAAAATAGTTAGAGAGCCACACTGCCGGTCTAAGCTTATTTAAAGCTTGTACATATGCCAGGAACTTGCCGGGATTAACCCCTGAGACCACCAGAGCGGGGCTCCCCCCATAAAAGCTCTATTAGAGACTGTACAGGGGGGACTTCCAAACAGGAGAGGCTGAACCTGCAGGGGCGATAGCGGTAGGAGACAAGCTGTACGTCCACGTCCTGTCAGGTGAGGATAAAAAAAGAGAATAATGCCGGGTGTCTCCTCTTCAAATTTATAGCTAACCAATCCTGTCAGGTTGTGGGGGCGGAGCCACAACCCAGTGTGTGCTGCCATGAATGCGTCAGGAAATTAGGCCTACTGTGTTTCCCCTGAAAATGAGACCTACCCAGAAAATCAGACCTACTGTGTTTCCCCCGAAAATGAGACCTACCCAGAAAATTAGGCCTACTGTGTTTCCCCCGAAAATGAGACCTACTCAGAAAATAAGACCTACTGTGTTTCTCCCCTGAAAATGAGACCTACCCAGAAAATAAGACGTCTTGTGTTTCTCCCCTGAAAATGAGACCTACCCAGAAAATAAGACCTACTGTGTTTCCCCCCCCCCGAAAATGAGACCTACCCAGAAACTAAGACCTACTGTGTTTCTCCCCTGAAAAAGAGACCTACCCAGAAAATCAGACCTACTGTGTTTCCCCCCCGAAAATGAGACCTACCCAGAAAATAAGACCTACTGTGTTTCCCCCCGAAAATCAGACCTACTGTGTTTCCCCTGAAAATCGGACCTACTGTGTTTCCCCCGAAAATCAGACCTACTGTGTTTCTCCCCTGAAAATGAGACCTACCCAGAAAATAAGACCTACTGTGTTTCTCCCCTGAAAAGGAGACCTACCCAGAAAATCAGACCTACTGTGTTTCCCCCCCGAAAATGAGACCTACCCAGAAAATAAGACCTACTGTGTTTCCCCCGAAAATCAGACCTACTGTGTTTCCCCCGAAAATCAGACCTACTGTGTTTCCCCCGAAAATCAGACCTACTGTGTTTCCCCCTGAAAATGAGACCTACCCAGAAAATGAGACCTACTGTGTTTCCCCCGAAAATGAGACCTACCGAGAAAATTAGGCCTACTGTGTTTCCCCCGAAAATGAGACCTACCCAGAAAATAAGACCTACTGTGTTTCTCCCCTGAAAATGAGACCTACCCAGAAAATCAGACCTACTGTGATTCCCCTGAAAATGAGACCTACTGTGTTTCCCCGAAAATGAGACCTACCCTGAAAATAAGACCTACTGTGTTTCCCCTGAAAATGAGACCTACCCAGAAAATCAGACCCACTCTGTTTCCCCCGAAAATGAGACCTACCCAGAAAATAAGACCAACTGTGTTTCCCCAAAAATGAGACCTACCCAGAAAATAAGACCTACTGTGTTTCCCCAAAAATAAGACCTACCCAGAAAATAAGACCTACTGTGTTTCCCCCGAAAATAAGACCTACCCAGAAAATAAGACCTACTGTGTTTCCCCCCTGAAAATGAGACCTACCCAGAAAATAAGACCTAACACGTTTCCCCCTGAAAATGAGACCTACCCAGAAAATAAGACCTACCGTGTTTCCCCCCGAAAATGAGATCTACCTAGAAAATCAGACCTACTGTGTTTCCCTGAATGACCAAGGCATTTTTGCACATAGCACAAATCAAGATGGGGGGGTCAGGTAGCCCCCCTTCTACCAAAAACCCTATTCCACCCTATCACCCCCCCGAACATAAATCCCCTAAATCCCCCCAGAATTTTCACTACTAGAACCATTCCAACCCCCTGCTGGCCCCCCAAATTGACCCTCCTAACGCAATTCCTCTTCCCTCCAATCTCCCTGTGGAGCCCCCCACCTCACATGACACCACAGTGCCCAGGGCAGCTGTCCCTCCTGCCCCCCCCTCATTGTCCCGGCTCTGGGGGGGGGTCAGACCGGGGAACACAAGGATTACCGTAGCAGGCTTGGGGGTCACATGACTGTTTATTGTCTCAATGGTCGGTGGAGTTTCTATTTACTTAGAAAAGATTGGCTTAGACAAGGCGTCAAAGAATAGGGAATCTGTTCCCACTCAGGGCCGGTATCAGGGGGGTACAGGCATTACACCTGTAAGGGGCCCGATGGTCCCCAGGGGCCCGGCGGGCCCCTTCTCATTTTTTCTGTTGCATTACACCTGTAAGGGGCCCTATGGTCCCCAGAGCCCCTTAAAGGCCTGGCTGGCCCCCCTCTTGTTTTTTTTAATATATTTTTTGCAGTACACCTGCAAGGGGCCCTATGGTCCCCAGGGCCCCATACAGGCCTGGCTTTCCCCCCTCCCGTTTTTTTATTTATTTTTTGCATTACACCTGAAAGGGGCCCTATGGTCGCCTTACAGGCCTGGCTGGCCCGCCTCCATTTTTTTTTGCATTACACCTTTAAGGGCCCCTATAGTTCCCAGAGCCCCTTTCAGGCCCAGCCCCCCTCCCGTTTTTTCTATTTTTTGCCCGATGGTCCCCATGGCCCCCGCTTATTATCTTGCGTCTGGAGAGAAGAGATTACACTTGTTTTTTTTCGTCAGCCCCCCCCCCCCCCCCGATTCTCTGCTCTGCTCCAGGAGGGGGCCCTGCCTAAATCTGTGTAAGGGGCCCCAAAATTTGTGATGGCTGCCCTGTTCCCACTAGACCAGGTAACCAGGAGTTGGTAGTAACTGCTGAGACTAGACAGACGGTGGCGTTGGTCACGGAAGAGACAGAGGAGGTGGCGACGTGGAGTCTGGTAAAGGGCCGGAGACCTGAAGGCACTGGATGGAAAACCCAAAGGGATCCCCGAGACATATGTCCGGGTCACAATGGTGAACCCCGGTATGTAGGACCGTGTCCTCAACATTGTCGTGTAGTGTCCCGTCATTCTAAAGAAGGTACAGTAGGCTCAGAATAGAGAATCTGCTCCCACTAGGGGGTGGATACGTAAGAGTTGGTAGTAGCAGATGAGACCAGCTGAGTGGTATTGGCCACGGAAGAGACTCAGGTGCCTACGAGGAGTCCGGGATGAGCCGGAGACCTGAAGGCATTGGTGGAGAACCCAAAGTGCCTGAAGGACAGGAGAAGTGAGAAGCCCATAGATGAAGTTGAGGTGTTTAGACTAAGGAGCCACCTTCACCTCACCAGAGATACTGGAGCAGGATCCAGATTGGGAATCACGAGGATCACACGAGCGGGCATGGAGTCCCAAGCTGGAGTACACAAGGCGGGCTTAGACAAGGTGTCATAGAATAGGGAATCTGCTACTAGGGGGTGGGCCAGGTAACCAGCTGAGACTAACATTGGCCACGGAAGAGACTCAGGTGCCTACGAGGAGTCCGGGATGAGCCGGAGACCTGAAGGCATTGGTGGAGAACCCAAAGTGTCTGAAGGACAGGAGAAGTGAGAAGCCAAAGAAAAGTTGAGGTGCCGAGTCTAAGGAGCCATCTTGCCTTCAGCATAGCTCCTGAAGCAGGATCCAGACTGGGGGTCACAAGGATCACAGGATCAGTCATGGGGATCACAGGATCAGTCATGGGGATCACAAGGATCACAGGATCCGTCATGGGGATCACAAGCTGGAATGACTGATGATTCTGGGACCACTGAGGCACACAGGAGCTGGGCACAGGCTTGGAGGACACTGGGAACCCCTGAGGATATGCTGGGAACACGGGGGGCGTGGCTGCCTTGCTTAAACACTGAGCAACCCGCACACCGGCCCTTTAAGACAGCCCCTCTGATTGGCTGGAAGCCAGGAACCACACACAGAAGGAAAGACCTGAGCCTGAGGAGGGCACAAAGAAATAATATCAAATCCGGGGGAGGAAACTTGTCTGATGAAGGGGAGGGGCTCTTATTTCAATTGTCTGACCCACAAGCTGCACTCCATACATTACACACCCCTGATCCCTGCACTCCATACATTACACACCCCTGATCCCTGCACTCCATACATTACACACCCCTGACCCCTGCACTCCATACATTACACACCCCTGAACCCTGCACTCCATACATTACACACCCCTGACCCCTGCACTCCATACATTACACACCCCTGATCCCTGCACTCCATACATTACACACCCCTGACCCCTGCACTCCATACATTACACACCCCTGAACCCTGCACTCCATACATTACACACCCCTGAACCCTGCACTCCATACATTACACACCCCTGATCCCTGCACTCCATACATTACACACCCCTGACCCCTGCACTCCATACATTACACACCCCTGAACCCTGCACTCCATACATTACACACCCCTGACCCCTGCACTCCATACATTACACACCCCTGACCCCTGCACTCCATACATTACACACCCCTGACCCCTGCACTCCATACATTACACACCCCTGATCCCTGCACTCCATACATTACACACCCCTGATCCCTGCACTCCATACATTACACACCCCTGACCTCTGCACTCCATACATTACACACCCCTGATCCCTGCACTCCATACATTACACACCCCTGACCCCTGCACTCCATACATTACACACCCCTGATCCCTGCACTCCATACATTACACACCCCTGATCCCTGCACTCCATACATTACACACCCCTAAACCCTGCACTCCATACATTACACACCCCTAAACCATGCACTCCATACATTACACACCCCTGACCCCTGCACTCCATACATTACACACCCCTGACCCCTGCACTCCATACATTACACACCCCTAAACCCTGCACTCCATACATTACACACCCCTGACCCCTGCACTCCATACATTACACACCCCTGAACCCTGCACTCCATACATTACACACCCCTGATCCCTGCACTCCATACATTACACACCCCTAAACCCTGCACTCCATACATTACACACCCCTGACCCCTGCACTCCATACATTACACACCCCTGACCCCTGCACTTTATACATTACACACCCCTGACCCCTGCACTTTATACATTACACACCCCTGAACCCTGCACTCCATACATTACACACCCCTAAACCCTGCACTCCATACATTACACACCCCTAAACCCTGCACTCCATACATTACACACCCCTAAACCCTGCACTCCATACATTACACACCCCTGACCCCTGCACTCCATACATTACACACCCCTGACCCCTGCACTCCATACATTACACACCCCTAAACCCTGCACTCCATACATTACACACCCCTGAACCCTGCACTCCATACATTACACACCCCTGACCCCTGCACTCCATACATTACACACCCCTGACCCCTGCACTCCATACATTACACACCCCTGACCCCTGCACTCCATACATTACACACCCCTGACCCCTGCACTCCATACATTACACACCCCTGACCCCTGCACTCCATACATTACACACCCCTGACCCCTGCACTCCATACATTACACACCCCTGACCCCTGCACTCCATACATTACACACCCCTGAACACTGCACTCCATACATTACACACCCCTGATCCCTGCACTCCATACATTACACACCCCTGACCCCTGCACTCCATACATTACACACCCCTGACCCCTGCACTCCATACATTACACACCCCTAAACCCTGCACTCCATACATTACACACCTCTGAGCCCTGCACTCCATACATTACACACCCCTGACCCCTGCACTCCATACATTACACACCCCTGACCCCTGCACTCCATACATTACACACCCCTGACCCCTGCACTCCATACATTACACACCCCTGACCCCTGCACTCCATACATTACACACCCCTGACCCCTGCACTCCATACATTACACACCCCTGACCCCTGCACTCCATACATTACACACCCCTGACCCCTGCACTCCATACATTACACACCCCTGAACACTGCACTCCATACATTACACACCCCTGATCCCTGCACTCCATACATTACACACTCCTGACCCCTGCACTCCATACATTACACACCCCTGAACACTGCACTCCATACATTACACACCCCTGAACCCTGCACTCCATATATTACACACCCCTGACCCCTGCACTCCATACATTACACACCCCTGAACCCTGCACTCCATACATTACACACCCCTGACCCCTGCACTCCATACATTACACACCCCTGAACCCTGCACTCCATACATTACACACCCCTGATCCCTGCACTCCATACATTACACACCCCTGACCCCTGCACTCCATACATTACACACCCCTGAACCCTGCACTCCATACATTACACACCCCTGATCCCTGCACTCCATACATTACACACCCCTAAACCCTGCACTCCATACATTACACACCCCTGATCCCTGCACTCCATACATTACACACCCCTAAACCCTGCACTCCATACATTACACACCCCTAAACCATGCACTCCATACATTACACACCCCTGACCCCTGCACTCCATACATTACACACCCCTGACCCCTGCACTCCATACATTACACACCCCTGACCCCTGCACTCCATACATTACACACCCCTGATCCCTGCACTCCATACATTACACACCCCTGATCCCTGCACTCCATACATTACACACCCCTGACCTCTGCACTCCATACATTACACACCCCTGATCCCTGCACTCCATACATTACACACCCCTGACCCCTGCACTCCATACATTACACACCCCTGATCCCTGCACTCCATACATTACACACCCCTGATCCCTGCACTCCATACATTACACACCCCTAAACCCTGCACTCCATACATTACACACCCCTAAACCATGCACTCCATACATTACACACCCCTGACCCCTGCACTCCATACATTACACACCCCTGACCCCTGCACTCCATACATTACACACCCCTAAACCCTGCACTCCATACATTACACACCCCTGACCCCTGCACTCCATACATTACACACCCCTGAACCCTGCACTCCATACATTACACACCCCTGATCCCTGCACTCCATACATTACACACCCCTAAACCCTGCACTCCATACATTACACACCCCTGACCCCTGCACTCCATACATTACACACCCCTGACCCCTGCACTTTATACATTACACACCCCTGACCCCTGCACTTTATACATTACACACCCCTGAACCCTGCACTCCATACATTACACACCCCTAAACCCTGCACTCCATACATTACACACCCCTAAACCCTGCACTCCATACATTACACACCCCTAAACCCTGCACTCCATACATTACACACCCCTGACCCCTGCACTCCATACATTACACACCCCTGACCCCTGCACTCCATACATTACACACCCCTAAACCCTGCACTCCATACATTACACACCTCTGAACCCTGCACTCCATACATTACACACCCCTGACCCCTGCACTCCATACATTACACACCCCTGACCCCTGCACTCCATACATTACACACCCCTGACCCCTGCACTCCATACATTACACACCCCTGACCCCTGCACTCCATACATTACACACCCCTGACCCCTGCACTCCATACATTACACACCCCTGACCCCTGCACTCCATACATTACACACCCCTGACCCCTGCACTCCATACATTACACACCCCTGAACACTGCACTCCATACATTACACACCCCTGATCCCTGCACTCCATACATTACACACCCCTGACCCCTGCACTCCATACATTACACACCCCTGACCCCTGCACTCCATACATTACACACCCCTAAACCCTGCACTCCATACATTACACACCTCTGAGCCCTGCACTCCATACATTACACACCCCTGACCCCTGCACTCCATACATTACACACCCCTGACCCCTGCACTCCATACATTACACACCCCTGACCCCTGCACTCCATACATTACACACCCCTGACCCCTGCACTCCATACATTACACACCCCTGACCCCTGCACTCCATACATTACACACCCCTGACCCCTGCACTCCATACATTACACACCCCTGAACACTGCACTCCATACATTACACACCCCTGATCCCTGCACTCCATACATTACACACTCCTGACCCCTGCACTCCATACATTACACACCCCTGAACACTGCACTCCATACATTACACACCCCTGAACCCTGCACTCCATATATTACACACCCCTGACCCCTGCACTCCATACATTACACACCCCTGAACCCTGCACTCCATACATTACACACCCCTGACCCCTGCACTCCATACATTACACACCCCTGACACATACCACTGCCCCTCACACTATGATACATACTCCAGAAACTGCACTTCATACATTATACACTTCTGATCCCTGCACTTTGAGCATTACATACTCCTGACCCTTACACTTTGCTACATACTCCTGAACTCTGTATTCTGTACATTACACTCTTCTGACCCCCTGTATTTGAGGATTACATACCCCGCCCACTACACTTTTTATACATAGTCCTGAACCTGCATTTCATTTATTACACACTCCTGCACTTTGCACATTCCATACTCCTGACCCTTACACTTTGTTACATACTCCTGACCCTTACGCTTTGCTACATACTCCTGACCCTTACACTTTGTTACATACTCCTGACCCTTACACGTTGCTACATATTCCTGACCCTTACACTTTGCTACATACTCCTGACCCTTACACTTTGCTACATACTCCTGACCCTTACACTTTGCTACATACTCCTGACCCTTACACTTTGCTACATACTCCTGATCCTTACACTTTGCTACATACTCCTGACCCTTACGCTTTGCTACATACTCCTGACCCTTATGCTTTGCTACATACTCCTGACCCTTACACTTTGCTACATACTCCTGACCCTTACACTTTGTTACATACTCCTGACCCTTACACTTTTCTACATACTCCTGACCCTTACACTTTGCTACATACTCCTGACCCTCACACTTTGCTACATACTCCTGATCCTTACACTTTGCTCCATACTCCTGACCCTTACACTTTGCTTCATACTCCTGACCCTTACACTTTGCTACATACTCCTGACCCTTACACTTTGCTACACACTCCTGACCCTTACACTTTGCTTCATACTCCTGACCCTTACACTTTGCTACATACTCCTGATCCTTACACTTTGCTCGATACTCCTGACCCTTACACTTTGCTACATTCTCCTGACCCTTACACTTTGCTCCATACTCCTGACCCTTACACTTTGATACATACTCCTGACCCTTACACTTTGCTACATACTCCTGATCCTTACACTTTGCTACATACTCCTGACCCTTACGCTTTGCTACATACTCCTGACCCTTATGCTTTGCTACATACTCCTGACCCTTACACTTTGCTACATACTCCTGACCCTTACGCTTTGCTACATACTCCTGACCCTTACACTTTTCTACATACTCCTGACCCTTACACTTTGCTACATACTCCTGACCCTTATGCTTTGCTACATACTCCTGACCCTTACACTTTGCTACATACTCCTGACCCTTACACTTTGCTCCATACTCCTGACCCTTACACTTTGCTTCATACTCCTGACCCTTACACTTTGCTTCATACTCCTGACCCTTACACTTTGCTACATACTCCTGACCCTTACACTTTGCTACACACTCCTGACCCTTACACTTTGCTTCATACTCCTGACCCTTACACTTTGCTACATACTCCTGACCCTTACACTTTGCTACATACTCCTGACCCTTACACTTTGCTACACACTCCTGACCCTTACACTTTGCTTCATACTCCTGACCCTTACACTTTGCTTCATACTCCTGACCCTTACACTTTGCTACATACTCCTGACCCTTACACTTTGCTACACACTCCTGACCCTTACACTTTGCTTCATACTCCTGACCCTTACACTTTGCTACATACTCCTGACCCTCACACTTTGCTACATACTCCTGATCCTTACACTTTGCTCCATACTCCTGACCCTTACACTTTGTTGCTTTCTTCTGAACGCTGTACTCTATATGTAGCACTACCCCTGCGAGGGGCCGCTGATTTGTCTCGGGTTCTTTTCCCAATATGTGCAACAACAGCCAGGCAATCGGCAACATCCACTCTTTTCCCTCAGTGAAGAGTCTAGGGGGATTCCTTTTAAAGTTTAATATTGGATAACTTGGAAAGGGCGCAGGGTGCAGGGGGATACTCGAGAACGCTGAACCGCATTGATTGGACTCCAAAGGACTAACAGAGGGGGGCCAGGAGGGAACAACACAGGGGGGCCAGGAGGGAACAGCATAGCACGGGGGGGCAGGAGGGTACAGCACAGGGGGGCCAGGAGGGAACGGCACAGGGGGGCCAGGAGGGAACAGCACAGGAGGGAACAGCATAGCACAGGAGGGGCAGGAGGGAACAGCATAAGGGGGCAGGAGGGAACAGCATAGCACAGGAGGGGCAGGAGGGAACAGCATAGCACAGGAGGGGTAGGAGGGAACAGCATGGCACAGGGGGGGGGGGGCAGGGGGGAACAGCATAGCACAGGGGGGGCAGGAGGGAACAGCACAGGAGGGGCAGGAGGGAACAGCACAGGAGGGGCAGGAGGGAACAGCACAGGAGGGCAGGAGGGAACGGCACAGGAGGGAACAGCATAGCACAGGAGGGGCAGGAGGGAACAGCACAGGAGGGGCAGGAGGGAACGGCACAGGAGGGCAGGAGGGAACGGCACAGGAGGGAACAGCATAGCACAGGAGGGGCAGGAGGGAACAGCATAGCACAGGGGGGGGCAGGGGGGAACAGCATAGCACAGGGGGGGCAGGAGGGAACGGCACAGGAGGGGCAGGAGGGAACAGCACAGGAGGGAACAGCATAGCACAGGAGGGGCAGGAGGGAACAGCATAGCACAGGGGGGGCAGGAGGGAACAGCATAGCACAGGGGGGGCAGGGGGGAACAGCATAGCACAGGGGGGGGCAGGGGGGAACAACAGAAGGAGGCAGGGAGGGAATAGCACAGGGGGGGGCAGGAGGGAACAGCATAAGGGGGCAGGAGGGAACAGCATAAGGGGGCCAGGAGGGAACGGCACAGGGGGGCCAGGAGGGAACGGCACAGGGGGGCCAGGAGGGAACGGCACAGGGGGGCCAGGAGGGAGCGGCACAGGGGGGCCAGGAGGGAACGACAAAGGGGGGCCAGGAGGGAAAGGCACAGGGGGGCCAGGAGGGAACATCACAGGGGGCCAGGAGGGAACATCACAGGGGGGCCAGGAGGGAACGGCACAGGGGGGCAAGGAGGGAACGACAAAGGGGGGCCAGGAGGGAACGGCACAGGGGGGCCAGGAGGGAACGTCACAGGGGGGCCAGAAGGGAACGGCACAGCAGTGCCAGGAGGGAACAGCACAGGGGGGCCAGGAGGGAACGACACAGGGGGGCCAGGAGGGAACGTCACAGGGGGGCCAGAAGGGAACGGCACAGGGGGGCCAGAAGGGAACAGCACAGGGGGGCCAGGAGGGAAGGACACAGGGGGGCCAGGAGGGAACGGCACAGGGGGGCCAGGAGGGAACGGCACAGCGGGGTCAGGAGGGAACGGCACAGGGGGGCCAGGAGGGAACAGCACAGCGGGGCCAGGAGGGAACGGCACAGGGGGGCCAGGAGGGAACGGCACAGGGGGGACAGGAGGGAACGGCACAGCGGTGCCAGGAGGGAACGGCACAGGGGGGCCAGGAGGGAACGGCACAGGGGGGCCAGAGGGGAACGGCACATTCTAAATAATGTGTCCGGGTTTCCGAGTGGCAACCCCAGGAATAGGTTTACTCGGGGAACTCTTGTCCTGGTCTAAAAGGCCGTTTGCAACCCGTCCTAGGCTCCGCCTCCATAGGGGACAGAAAGTCTACAGCCAGCTCTCCTGGGTGGAAGACTCCTCCTTCCCAGGCCTCCTGGGGCCACCACATGCCGGTTACACATGTGCCGGTGTGGGGTGCTTGGCTCCCAAGCCCCAAGCGCACTAAAGCTCTTCCCAACCTGGCTTAGAACCGGCACTGACTCACCCATGATATCACCGCAGGTTGGCTCTAACTAAAAGGGGCCTAACACCTGATGACACTGTTATAACCAGACACTATTCTGGATCAGAGCCACCTAGTGGCAGACTAGCTAAATGCCTACAATCTTTCTGTGACCACCAATTCTGAGCGCGGTTGTCTCTCTGCCGTTCTGATTTGGACCGGGACCCACCAATGTCTATACCGGCCCTGGGAATGGAGGCATTTTATTGGGATCATGTGATCCTCTGGCGGCTGTTCCCTCGGCTGCGATTTATTACGGTGGAATTTCTGAGCGCTAATGGAAATAATTTATTACCAGAGATGTCCCCGTTATTAGACATGTGCACTGCCGAAAAAAAAAATATCACTTTAGTTTATTTAGTTTTTTTGCTTTTCATAGAAATTCATAAATTTGGGAAATTCGTAATTCGAAAATTCGAAAATTCGGAATTTCCGAATTCCGATTTTTCGAATTTCCGAATTTTTATTTTTATTGGAAATTTGCATTTCGAATTTCCAAATTTCAAAATTTCCAAATTTTCGAATTTTACAAAATTGGAGATTGCAAAATTCGAAAATCTAGAATAAAAATAAATGGGAAATTTGGAAAGTTGAATTTCCGAATTCCGAATTTTTCGAAATTTGTTTTTTTTCGTTTTTATTTTGAAATGAAAACGAAAAAAACTAATTTCGAAAATTCGAAAAATTCGGAATTCGGAAATTCAACTTTCCAAATTTCCCATTTATTTTTATTCTAGATTTTCGAATTTTGCAATCTCCAATTTTTTAAAATTCGAAAGTTTTGAAATTCGGAAATTGTGAAATTTGGAAATTTGGAAATTCGAAATTTGAAAATTCGAAATTTCGGAAATTCGAAATTCAAATTTCCAATAAGAATAACATATAATAGAAAATAAATGAATAGAAAAAAATTGAATAATAAAATAAAATAGAAAATAAAGGAATTGAGTAGAAAAAAATATAATAGAATGTAATAGAAAAGAAAGAATAGAATAGAATAGAGAAGAGCACAGAATAGAAAATAAAATAATAAAAAATAATAATAAATAAAATAGAAAATAAAGGAATAGAGTAGAAAAAAATATAATAGAATATAATAGAAAAAAAGAATAGAATAGAATAGAGAAGAGCACAGAATAGAAAATAAAATAATAAAAAATAATAATAAATAAAATAGAAAATAAAGGAATAGAGTAGAAAAAAATATAATAGAATATAATAGAGAAAAAAGAATAGAAAATAATAGAGAAGAGCACAGAATAGAAAATAAAAGAATAGAAAAAAATAGAATAATAAAATATAATAGAAAATAAAGGAATAGAGTAGAAAAAAATATAATAGAATATAATAGAAAAAAAGAATAGAATATAATAGAGAAGAGCACAGAATAGAAAAACAAAAAAAAAAAAAAAAAAAAAAAAAAAAAAAAAAAAAAAAAAAAAAAAAAAAAAAAAAAAAAAAAAAAAAAAAAAAAAAAAAAAAAAAAAAAAAAAAAAAAAAAAAAAAAAAAAAAAAAAAAAAAAAAAAAAAAAAAAAAAAAAAAAAAAAAAAAAAAAAAAAAAAAAAAAAAAAAAAAAAAAAAAAAAAAAAAAAAAAAAAAAAAAAAAAAAAAAAAAAAAAAAAAAAAAAAAAAAAAAAAAAAAAAAAAAAAAAAAAAAAAAAAAAAAAAAAAAAAAAAAAAAAAAAAAAAAAAAAAAAAAAAAAAAAAAAAAAAAAAAAAAAAAAAAAAAAAAAAAAAAAAAAAAAAAAAAAAAAAAAAAAAAAAAAAAAAAAAAAAAAAAAAAAAAAAAAAAAAAAAAAAAAAAAAAAAAAAAAAAAAAAAAAAAAAAAAAAAAAAAAAAAAAAAAAAAAAAAAAAAAAAAAAAAAAAAAAAAAAAAAAAAAAAAAAAAAAAAAAAAAAAAAAAAAAAAAAAAAAAAAAAAAAAAAAAAAAAAAAAAAAAAAAAAAAAAAAAAAAAAAAAAAAAAAAAAAAAAAAAAAAAAAAAAAAAAAAAAAAAAAAAAAAAAAAAAAAAAAAAAAAAAAAAAAAAAAAAAAAAAAAAAAAAAAAAAAAAAAAAAATAAAAAAAAAAAAAAAAAAAAAAAAAAAAAAAAAAAAAAAAAAAAAAAAAAAAAAAAAAAAAAAAAAAAAAAAAAAAAAAAAAAAAAAAAAAAAAAAAAAAAAAAAAAAAAAAAAAAAAAAAAAAAAAAAAAAAAAAAAAAAAAAAAAAAAAAAAAAAAAAAAAAAAAAAAAAAAAAAAAAAAAAAAAAAAAAAAAAAAAAAAAAAAAAAAAAAAAAAAAAAAAAAAAAAAAAAAAAAAAAAAAAAAAAAAAAAAAAAAAAAAAAAAAAAAAAAAAAAAAAAAAAAAAAAAAAAAAAAAAAAAAAAAAAAAAAAAAAAAAAAAAAAAAAAAAAAAAAAAAAAAAAAAAAAAAAAAAAAAAAAAAAAAAAAAAAAAAAAAAAAAAAAAAAAAAAAAAAAAAAAAAAAAAAAAAAAAAAAAAAAAAAAAAAAAAAAAAAAAAAAAAAAAAAAAAAAAAAAAAAAAAAAAAAAAAAAAAAAAAAAAAAAAAAAAAAAAAAAAAAAAAAAAAAAAAAAAAAAAAAAAAAAAAAAAAAAAAAAAAAAAAAAAAAAAAAAAAAAAAAAAAAAAAAAAAAAAAAAAAAAAAAAAAAAAAAAAAAAAAAAAAAAAAAAAAAAAAAAAAAAAAAAAAAAAAAAAAAAAAAAAAAAAAAAAAAAAAAAAAAAAAAAAAAAAAAAAAAAAAAAAAAAAAAAAAAAAAAGAATAGAAAATAAAAGAATATAAAAAAATAGAATAATAAAATAAAATAGAAAATAAAGGAATAGAGTGGAAAAAATATAATAGAATATAATAGAAAAAAAAGAATATAATATAATAGAGAAGAGCACAGAATAGAAAATAAAAGAATAGAAAAAAATTGAATAATAAAATAAAATAGAAAATAAAGGAATAGAGTGGAAAAAATATAATAGAATATAATAGAAAAAAAGAATATAATATAATAGAGAAGAGCACAGAGTAGAAAATAAAAGAATAGAAAAAAGGGACAGAATAGAAAATAAAAAGAACAGAGTAAAACTGAAAAAAAAAGAATATAAAAGAACAAAATTAAATAAAATAGAATAGAAAATAGAGGAATAGAATAAAATAGAATAAAACTATCTTCTGAAATTTGAATTTCGATATGAACAAATTTGAATTAGAAAAGAATAGAAAGAAATAGAATGGAAAATAATATAATATAAATTATTAGAATTAAAAAAGAAGAGAATAAGATAAGAAAGAATATAGCAACATAACCATTTTCTGAAATTCTAAACCGAATAGAAAATAATAGAATATAACAGAAAAGAAAAGAACAGAATAGAAAAAACAAAAAAACAAATAGAATAGAAAGAATTTAACCATCCAAAAATTTGAATTTCGAATGGAATCTATTCAAATAAACGAAACGAATTCCTAAAACGAATGAAACAAATTGAACGAAACGAATGTCTGTAAATAACGAATCCGAAGGAAACACAACGAATGTTTTGGTTCTGCACACGTCTCGTTCTGATTGGGGGCGGGGCGGAATCTCCTGGTCATGTGACCACTATAACTGGTCCTCAGAGGGGGTCACATGATCGGGGAGCCCCTCCCACCAGCTCTCAATCCTCTGATTATGATTCAATGATTGTTTCCTGTGATTGTTCAGCACCACCTAGTGGCTGCAATGTGGTATTTATCTGATTGAGGGATTTTATAAAAATAAATACCACATGGCGACCACTAGATGGAGCCGACACTCATAGGAAATAAACATAATCGCCACTTCTGATCATATGAAATATTCTAATTTTTGCCTTCAGGATTTTCTCACACAGGCGACCATGGGGGGGTAAAAACAGGAGGTTCCCCCCCCCCCACCCCCACCCCGGATCGCTTTTCAGAGGGCAGCGAACACAAAATACGCCTTCACCATTGTCCCCAACGCGCTTTACCGAAACGGAAACTTTTTTTTTTTTTGCCGAAGTTGAAAGCTCTCCGTTTCCCTAAATGGGGGGGGGGGGGGGGGGGGGGGTGGTAATTTCACTGCCTTACCTCTGTTCCCGTAAAGAACCCCTCCTCACCCTGAAAGTGACGTCATTTTCTCATTGGCTCAACTCTCATTTATTTTTGGAACATAAAAGTAAAAAAAAGTTCCCGAGTGGAATGTAGAAGATGCCTCACATCACTGTTCAATATTTGTCACATTGTAGTGTGGCTGCTTTAGTTTTCATTTTTTCTGGTTAGCGCAATAATTCCCCCCCCCCTTTTTTTTGCGGAATGTAGAAGATGCCTTACCGGCGCCTGTGACCGTCCTTCCTCCCCTCCTCCGTTCTCCGGGTTCCTCTCTGCTCCGTCCTCGGCTCCTCTGTCCTCGGCTCCTCCGTCCTCGGCTCCTCTGTCCTCCCCTCTGCTCAGTCCGTCCGGTCGCCGCACGCGATTCTGTCTGCGCGGGTTACGAGGAAAGCCGAGGTCGTTCAGGTATAAACCTGTCAGCTCTGATTGCTCGCCATTAAATGTAATTGTTCAGTGAGAGGAGAGAAGCCGTGAGACAAACACCTTCTGGGAGCGACCCCTCCCCCCCGCGCCCCGCGCACGACTCCGCACTCTCACATCGTTACATTTTATGGATACGTTGTATATACCGCACGATGGGTTCTCATTGGTTGGATTGTATACGTTGTCCT
Organism: Rana temporaria; assembly: GCF_905171775.1. Classification (NCBI taxonomy): domain Eukaryota; kingdom Metazoa; phylum Chordata; class Amphibia; order Anura; family Ranidae; genus Rana; species Rana temporaria. The sequence goes on along the minus strand of NW_024404412.1, from coordinate 286,607 downwards.
TGAGAAAGTTTTACTGACCTTCGATGTAGGAGGACGCGGGAGGATTTCAGGACCTCGGTCGCGTTACCTTCTTCTGTGTGAATTCACCGGCGTTCACGCTTTAGTGTTTTTGTTTTGCATAATGTATAATGCTGAGGCTGTTGTGTAATCGCAAAAAAACGAATGTTCTTAAGGTATTTTCTTTCGGGATTGAATGCTCTTGGGGTATTTCCTCCTAGGATTGAATGTTCTTGGGGTATTTCCTCCTAGGATTGAATGTTCTTGGGGTATTTCCTCCTGGGATTGAATGTTCTTGGGATAATTCCTCCTGGGATTGAATGTTCTTGGGGTATTTCCTCCCAGGATTGAATGTTCTTGGGGTATTTCCTCCTAGGATTGAATGTTCTTGGGGTATTTCCTCCTAGGATTGAATGTTCTTGGGGTATTTCCTCCTAGGATTGAATGTTCTTGGGGTATTTCCTCCTAGGATTGAATGTTCTTGGGATAATTCCTCCTGGGATTGAATGTTCTTGGGGTATTTCCTCCTGGGATTGAATGTTCTTGGGGTATTTCCTCCTAGGATTGAATGTTCTTGGGATAATTCCTCCTGGGATTGAATGTTCTTGGGGTATTTCCTCCTGGGGTTGAATGTTCTTGGGGTATTTCCTCCTAGGTTTGAATGTTCTTGGGGTATTTCCTCCTGGGATTGAATGTTCTTGGGGTATTTCCTCCTGGGATTGAATGTTCTTGGGGTATTTCCTCCTAGGATTGAATGTTCTTGGGGTATTTCCTCCTGGGATTGAATGTTCTTGGGGTATTTCCTCCTAGGATTGAATGTTCTTGGGGTATTTCCTCCTGGGATTGAATGTTCTTGGGGTATTTCCTCCTGGGATTGAATGTTCTTGGGGTATTTCCTCCTAGGATTGAATGTTCTTGGGGTTATTTCCTCCTGGGATTGGATGTTCTTGGGATATTTCCTCCTGGGATTGATTGTTCTTGGGGTATTTCCTCCTAGGATTGAATGTTCTTGGGATAATTCCTCCTGGGATTGAATGTTCTTGGGGTATTTCCTCCTGGGGTTGAATGTTCTTGGGGTATTTCCTCCTAGGTTTGAATGTTCTTGGGGTATTTCCTCCTGGGATTGAATGTTCTTGGGGTATTTCCTCCTGGGATTGAATGTTCTTGGGGTATTTCCTCCTAGGATTGAATGTTCTTGGGGTATTTCCTCCTGGGATTGAATGTTCTTGGGGTATTTCCTCCCAGGATTGAATGTTCTTGGGGTATTTCCTCCTGGGATTGAATGTTCTTGGGGTATTTCCTCCTGGGATTGAATGTTCTTGGGGTATTTCCTCCTGGGATTGAATGTTCTTGGGGTTATTTCCTCCTGGGATTGGATGTTCTTGGGATATTTCCTCCTGGGATTGATTGTTCTTGGGGTATTTCCTCCTGGGATTGAATGTTCTTGGGATAATTCCTCCTGGGATTGAATGTTCTTGGGGTATTTCCTCCTGGGATTGAATGTTCTTGGGGTATTTCCTCCTAGGATTGAATGTTCTTGGGATAATTCCTCCTGGGATTGAATGTTCTTGGGGTATTTCCTCCTGGGGTTGAATGTTCTTGGGGTATTTCCTCCTAGGTTTGAATGTTCTTGGGGTATTTCCTCCTGGGATTGAATGTTCTTGGGGTATTTCCTCCTGGGATTGAATGTTCTTGGGGTATTTCCTCCTAGGATTAAATGTTCTTGGGGTATTTCCTCCTGGGATTGAATGTTCTTGGGGTATTTCCTCCCAGGATTGAATGTTCTTGGGGTATTTCCTCCTGGGATTGAATGTTCTTGGGGTATTTCCTCCTGGGATTGAATGTTCTTGGGGTATTTCCTCCTGGGATTGAATGTTCTTGGGGTTATTTCCTCCTGGGATTGGATGTTCTTGGGATATTTCCTCCTGGGATTGATTGTTCTTGGGGTATTTCCTCCTGGGATTGAATGTTCTTGGGGTATTTCCTCCTGGGATTGAATGTTCTTGGGGTATTTCCTCCTATGATTGAATGTTCTTGGGGTATTTCCTCCTGGGATTGGATGTTCTTGGGGTATTTTATCCTAGGATTGAATGTTCTTGGGGTATTTCCTCCTGGGATTGAATGTTCTTGGGGTATTTCCTCCTAGGATTGAATGTTCTTGGGGTATTTCCTCCTGGGATTGAATGTTCTTGGGGTATTTCCTCCTGGGATTGAATGTTCTTGGGGTATTTCCTCTTAGGATTGAATGTTCTTGGGGTAATTCCTCCTGGGATTGAATGTTCTTGGGGTATTTCCTCCTGGGATTGAATGTTCTTGGGGTATTTCCTCCCAGGATTGAATGTTCTTGGGGTATTTCCTCCTGGGATTGAATGTTCTTGGGGTATTTCCTCCTAGGATTGAATGTTCTTGGGGTATTTCCTCCTGGGATTGAATGTTCTTGGGGTATTTCCTCCTGGGATTGAATGTTCTTGGGGTTATTTCCTCCTGGGATTGGATGTTCTTGGGGTATTTCCTCCTGGGATTGAATGTTCTTGGGGTATTTCCTCCTGGGATTGAATGTTCTTGGGGTATTTCCTCCTGGGATTGAATGTTCTTGGGGTATTTCCTCCTAGGATTGAATGTTCTTGGGATAATTCCTCCTGGGATTGAATGTTCTTGGGGTATTTCCTCCTGGGATTGAATGTTCTTGGGGTATTTCCTCCTAGGATTGAATGTTCTTGGGATAATTCCTCCTGGGATTGAATGTTCTTGGGGTATTTCCTCCTGGGGTTGAATGTTCTTGGGGTATTTCCTCCTAGGTTTGAATGTTCTTGGGGTATTTCCTCCTGGGATTGAATGTTCTTGGGGTATTTCCTCCTGGGATTGAATGTTCTTGGGGTATTTCCTCCTAGGATTGAATGTTCTTGGGGTATTTCCTCCTGGGATTGAATGTTCTTGGGGTATTTCCTCCCAGGATTGAATGTTCTTGGGGTATTTCCTCCTGGGATTGAATGTTCTTGGGGTATTTCCTCCTGGGATTGAATGTTCTTGGGGTATTTCCTCCTGGGATTGAATGTTCTTGGGGTTATTTCCTCCTGGGATTGGATGTTCTTGGGATATTTCCTCCTGGGATTGATTGTTCTTGGGGTATTTCCTCCTAGGATTGAATGTTCTTGGGATAATTCCTCCTGGGATTGAATGTTCTTGGGGTATTTCCTCCTGGGGTTGAATGTTCTTGGGGTATTTCCTCCTAGGTTTGAATGTTCTTGGGGTATTTCCTCCTGGGATTGAATGTTCTTGGGGTATTTCCTCCTGGGATTGAATGTTCTTGGGGTATTTCCTCCTAGGATTGAATGTTCTTGGGGTATTTCCTCCTGGGATTGAATGTTCTTGGGGTATTTCCTCCCAGGATTGAATGTTCTTGGGGTATTTCCTCCTGGGATTGAATGTTCTTGGGGTATTTCCTCCTGGGATTGAATGTTCTTGGGGTATTTCCTCCTGGGATTGAATGTTCTTGGGGTTATTTCCTCCTGGGATTGGATGTTCTTGGGATATTTCCTCCTGGGATTGATTGTTCTTGCGGTATTTCCTCCTGGGATTGAATGTTCTTGGGATAATTCCTCCTGGGATTGAATGTTCTTGGGGTATTTCCTCCTGGGATTGAATGTTCTTGGGGTATTTCCTCCTAGGATTGAATGTTCTTGGGATAATTCCTCCTGGGATTGAATGTTCTTGGGGTATTTCCTCCTGGGATTGAATGTTCTTGGGGTATTTCCTCCTAGGTTTGAATGTTCTTGGGGTATTTCCTCCTGGGATTGAATGTTCTTGGGGTATTTCCTCCTGGGATTGAATGTTCTTGGGGTATTTCCTCCTAGGATTGAATGTTCTTGGGGTATTTCCTCCTGGGATTGAATGTTCTTGGGGTATTTCCTCCCAGGATTGAATGTTCTTGGGGTATTTCCTCCTGGGATTGAATGTTCTTGGGGTATTTCCTCCTGGGATTGAATGTTCTTGGGGTATTTCCTCCTGGGATTGAATGTTCTTGGGGTTATTTCCTCCTGGGATTGGATGTTCTTGGGATATTTCCTCCTGGGATTGATTGTTCTTGGGGTATTTCCTCCTGGGATTGAATGTTCTTGGGGTATTTCCTCCTGGGATTGAATGTTCTTGGGGTATTTCCTCCTATGATTGAATGTTCTTGGGGTATTTCCTCCTGGGATTGGATGTTCTTGGGGTATTTCATCCTAGGATTGAATGTTCTTGGGGTATTTCCTCCTGGGATTGAATGTTCTTGGGGTATTTCCTCCTGGGATTGAATGTTCTTGGGGTATTTCCTCCTGGGATTGCATGTTCTTGGGGTATTTCCTCTTAGGATTGAATGTTCTTGGGGTAATTCCTCCTGGGATTGAATGTTCTTGGGGTATTTCCTCCTGGGATTGAATGTTCTTGGGGTATTTCCTCCCAGGATTGAATGTTCTTGGGGTATTTCCTCCTGGGATTGAATGTTCTTGGGGTATTTCCTCCTGGGATTGAATGTTCTTGGGGTATTTCCTCCTGGGATTGAATGTTCTTGGGGTTATTTCCTCCTGGGATTGGATGTTCTTGGGATATTTCCTCCTGGGATTGATTGTTCTTGGGGTATTTCCTCCTGGGATTGAAAGTTCTTGGGGTATTTCCTCCTGGGATTGAATGTTCTTGGGGTATTTCCTCCTATGATTGAATGTTCTTGGGGTATTTCCTCCTGGGATTGGATGTTCTTGGGGTATTTCATCCTAGGATTGAATGTTCTTGGGGTATTTCCTCCTGGGATTGAATGTTCTTGGGGTATTTCCTCCTAGGATTGAATGTTCTTGGGGTATTTCCTCCTGGGATTGAATGTTCTTGGGGTATTTCCTCCTAGGATTGAATGTTCTTGGGGTATTTCCTCCTAGGATTGAATGTTCTTGGGGTATTTCCTCCTGGGATTGAATGTTCTTGGGGTATTTCCTCCTGGGATTGAATGTTCTTGGGGTATTTCCTCTTAGGATTGAATGTTCTTGGGGTAATTCCTCCTGGGATTGAATGTTCTTGGGGTATTTCCTCCTGGGATTGAATGTTCTTGGGGTATTTCCTCCTAGGATTGAATATTCTTGGGGTATTTCCTCCTAGGATTGAATGTTCTTGGGGTATTTCCTCCTAGGATTGAATGTTCTTGGGGTATTTCCTCCTAGGATTGAATGTTCTTGGGGTATTTCCTCCTAGGATTGAATGTTCTTGGGGTATTTCCTCCTAGGATTGAATGTTCTTGGGGTATTTCATCCTAGGATTGAATGTTCTTGGGGTATTTCCTCCTAGGATTGGATGTTCTTGGGGTATTTCCTCTTAGGATTGAATGTTCTTGGGGTATTTCCTCCTAGGATTGAATGTTCTTGGGGTATTTCATCCTAGGATTGAATGTTCTTGGGGTATTTCCTCCTGGGATTGAATGTTCTTGGGGTATTTCCTCCTAGGATTGAATGTTCTTGGGGTATTTCCTCCTAGGATTGAATGTTCTTGGGGTATTTCACCCTGGTGGTCTGGTGGCTTCCCTGGTGGTCTGGTGGCATCCCTGTGGTCTAGGGCGGCATACCTGTGGTGGGCATCCCTGGTGGTCTGGTGGCTTCCCTGGTTGGTCTACGGTGGCATCCCTGGTGGTCTACGGTGGCATACCTGTGGTGGGCATCCCTGGTGGTCTTGTGGCTTCCCTGGTGGTCTGGTGGCTTCCCCGGTGGTCTGGTGGCATCCCTGGTGGTCTAGGGTGGCATACCTGTGGTGGGCATCCTTGGTGGTCTGGTGGCTTCCCTGGTGGTCTGGTGGCATCCCTGGTGGTCTACGGTGGCATACCTGTGGTGGGCATCCCTGGTGGTCTGGTGGCTTCCCTGTGGTCTGGTGGCATCCCTGTGGTGGGCATCCCTGGTGGTCTGGTGGCTTCCCTGGTGGTCTGGTGGCATCCCTGATGGTCTGGAGGCTTCCCTGGTGGTCTGGTGGCATCCCTGGTGGTCTACGGTGGCATACATGTGGTGGGCATCCCTGGTGGTCTGGTGGCTTCCCTGGTGGTCTGGTGGCATCCCTGTGGTGGGCATCCCTGGTGGTCTGGTGGCTTCCCTGGTGGTCTAGTGGTATCCCTGGTGGTCTAGGGTGGCATACCTGTGGTGGGCATCCCTGGTGGTCTGGTGGCTTCCCTGGTGGTCTGGTGGGCATCCCTGGTGGTCTGGTGGCTTCCCTGGTGGTCTGGTGGCATCCCTGTGGTGGGCATCCCTGGTGGTCTGGTGGCTTCCCTGGTGGTCTGGTGGCAACCCTGGTGGTCTACGGTGGCATACCTGTGGTGGGCATCCCTGGTGGTCTGGTGGCTTCCCTGGTGGTCTGGTGGCTTCCCTGGTGGTCTGGTGGCATCCCTGTGGTGGGCATCCCTGGTGGTCTGGTGGCTTACCTGGTGGTCTGGTGGCATCCCTGGTGGTCTACGGTGGCATACCTGTGGTGGGCATCCCTGGTGGTCTGGTGGCTTCCCTGGTGGTCTGGTGGCTTCCCTGGTGGTCTGGTGGCATCCCTGTGGTCTAGGGTGGCATACCTGTGGTGGGCATCCCTGGTGGTCTGGTGGCTTCCCTGGTTGGTCTACGGTGGCATCCCTGGTGGTCTACGGTGGCATACCTGTGGTGGGCATCCCTGGTGGTCTGGTGGCTTCCCTGGTGGTCTGGTGGCATCCTGTGGTGGGCATCCCTGGTGGTCTTGTGGCATCCCTGGTGGTCTGGTGGCTTCCCTGGTGGTCTGGTGGCATCCCTGGTGGTCTAGGGTGGCATACCTGTGGTGGGCATCCCTGGTGGTCTGGTGGCTTCCCTGGTTGTCTGGTGGCATCCCTGTGGTGGGCATCCTTGGTGGTCTGGTGGCTTCCCTGGTGGTCTGGTGGCATCCCTGGTGGTCTACGGTGGCATACCTGTGGTGGGCATCCCTGGTGGTCTGGTGGCTTCCCTGTGGTCTGGTGGCATCCCTGTGGTGGGCATCCCTGGTGGTCTGGTGGCTTCCCTGGTGGTCTGGTGGCATCCCTGATGGTCTGGTGGCTTCCCTGGTGGTCTGGTGGCATCCCTGGTGGTCTACGGTGGCATACCTGTGGTGGGCATCCCTGGTGGTCTTGTGGCTTCCCTGGTGGTCTGGTGGCATCCCTGTGGTGGGCATCCCTGGTGGTCTGGTGGCTTCCCTGGTGGTCTGGTGGCATCCCTGGTGGTCTACGGTGGCATACCTGTGGTGGGCATCCCTGGTGGTCTGGTGGCTTCCCTGGTGGTCTGGTGGCATCCCTGTGGTGGGCCTCCCTGGTGTTCTGGTGGCTTCCCTGGTGGTCTGGTGGCATCCCTGGTGGTCTACGGTGGCATACCTGTGGTGGGCATCCCTGGTGGTCTGGTGGCTTCCCTGGTGGTCTGGTGGCTTCCCTGGTGGTCTGGTGGCATCCCTGTGGTCTAGGGTGGCATACCTGTGGTGGGCATCCCTGGTGGTCTGGTGGCTTCCCTGGTTGGTCTACGGTGGCATCCCTGGTGGTCTACGGTGGCATACCTGTGGTGGGCATCCCTGGTGGTCTGGTGGCTTCCCTGGTGGTCTGGTGGCATCCTGTGGTGGGCATCCCTGGTGGTCTTGTGGCATCCCTGGTGGTCTGGTGGCTTCCCTGGTGGTCTGGTGGCTTCCCTGGTGGTCTGGTGGCATCCCTGATGGTGGTCTGGCGGCTTCCCTGGTGGTCTGGTGGCATCCCTGATGGTCTGGTGGCTTCCCTGGTGGTCTGGTGGCATCCCTGGTGGTCTACGGTGGCATACCTGTGGTGGGAATCCCTGGTGGTCTGGTGGCTTCCCTGGTGGTCTGGTGGCATCCCTGTGGTGGGCATCCCTGGTGGTCTGGTGGCTTCCCTGGTGGTCTAGTGGTATCCCTGGTGGTCTGGTGGCATCCCTGTGGTGGGCATCCCTGGTGGTCTGGTGGCTTCCCTGGTGGTCTGGTGGCATCCCTGTGGTGGGCATCCCTGGTGGTCTGGTGGCTTCCCTGGTGGTCTAGTGGTATCCCTGGTGGTCTAGGGTGGCATACCGTGGTGGGCATCCCTGGTGGTCTGGTGGCTTCCCTGGTGGTCTGGTGGCATCCCAGTGGTGGGCATCCCTGGTGGTCTGGTGGCTTCCCTGGTGGTCTGGTGGCATCCCTGGTGGTCTACGATGGCATACCTGTAGCACAAACCCCCCCTGTCAGAGGAGTAGCCGATCACCGGCTCTCCTTTACTTGTGTCTGACCGACGTGAGTGAGGAAAAGACGATCACCGGCTCTTCCTGTTTACATCGTGATCAGCAGTGATTGGACACGGCTGATCACGTGGTGTAGAGCCTCCGCCGGAGATCGGTGTTGCGCGGTGTCACACTGAACTTCCTCGGCACAAAGTGTCATTTCTGAAGGAAAAATAGTCATTTAACCCCTTCCATACCGGGGGGCCTATTCTGGCACTTCTCTCCTACATGAAAATCATCATCCTATTGCTAGAAAATTACTCAGAACCCCCAAACATTATATATGTTTTTTTTAGCAGACACCCTAGGGAATAAAATGGCGGTCATTACAACTTTTTTTCTCGCATTGGTATTTGCGCAATCATTTTTCAAACGCCTTTTTTGGGGGGAAAAAATGGTTTCATGAATTAAAAAATAACAAATCAGTAAAGTTAGCCCAATTTTTTTGTATAATATGAAAGATGAAGTTACGCCGAGTAAATAGATACCTAACATGTCACGCTTTAAAATTGCGCACACTTATGGAATGGCGCCAAACTTCGGTACTTCGGCATACCTGTGGTGGATGCCCACCACAGGTATGCCATAGTAGACCACCAGGGATACCACCAGGCCACCAGACCACCAGGGAAGCCACCAGACCACCAGGGATGCCCACCACAGGTATGCCATCGTAGACCACCAGGGATGCCACCAGACCACCAGGGATGCCACCAGACCACCAGCGAAGCCACCAGACCACCAGGGATGCCCACCACAGGTATGCCATCGTAGACCACCAGGGATGCCACCAGACCACCAGGGAAGCCACCAGACCACCAGTGAAGCCACCAGACCACCAGGGATGCCCACCACAGGTATGCCATCATAGACCACCAGGGATGCCACAGACCACCAGGGATGCCACCAGACCACCAGCGAAGCCACCAGACCACCAGGGATGCCCACCACAGGTATGCCATCGTAGACCACCAGGGATGCCACCAGACCACCAGGGAAGCCACCAGACCACCAGGGATGCCCACCACAGGTATGCTACCCTAGACCACAGGGATGCCAACAGACCACCAGGGATGCCACCAGACCACCAGGGATGCCCACCATAGGTATGCCATCGTAGACCACCAGGGATGCCACCAGACCACCAGGGAAGCCACCAGACCACCAGGGATGCCCACCACAGGTATGCTTTGAAATTGTTTACAGGTTACCAGTTTAGAGTTACAGAGGAGGTCTAGTGCTAGAATTGTTGCACACGCTCTAACGCACGCGGCGACACCTCACATGTGGGGTTTGAACGGCGTTTACATATGTGGGCGGGACTTGCATGCGTGTTCGCTTCTGAGTGCGAGATAACGGGACAGGGGCGTTTTGAATTTTTTTTTATTTATTTTTTATTTTTATTTTGATCACTTTTATTCCTATTACAAGGAATGTAAACATAATTTGTAATAGGAATAGTGTGTTACAGGTCCTCTTTATGGAGAGAGCTAGATAAGACCTCCCCCTCCCCCCACATCTCTCCTCCAGGCTTACAAGCATGAAATCGGTGGGGAAAAAAAATCACCGATCACGCGCCGACAGCCGCAATAGCGGCTTTGTTTACTTCCGGGTACCGGATGGTCACCAGTCATCTCTATGCTTTCCAGGCAGTGCCGACCGATTCGTTCTCCGGGCCCCCGATGGCACGGGAGAGCCCGGAGAAGCACCGGATGGTGGCGGGAGGGGGGAGGGGACTTCCCCTCCCGCTGCCTATAAGAATGATCAAACGGCGGGATCGCCGCTTTGATCGTTCTTATCGTGCGCATAATCGGCGGCTGAAGACGGCGATATTCAATGACGCCTGTAGCTCCTCCCATCATTCAGATATCACCGCACAAAGCCGAGGACGTCCCAGGGACCCCCATAACCATGGTATGCCCAATTACTTGCATGTAACCCTTTAACCACTTCCCGCCCGGCCAATGGACAATTGACGTCCGGGAAGTGGTTGTGAAATCCTGACTGGACGTGTATTGGCGTCCTGCAGGAATACATGCCGGCGCGTGCCCGCGGGGGCGATCGGTGATGCAGTGGGTCAGTCTGACACCCTGCATCTCCGATCTCGGTAAAGAGCCTCCGGCGGAGGCTCTTTACCACGTGATCAGCCGAGTCCAATCACAGCTGATCACGATGTAAACAGGAAGAGCCGCTGAACGGCTATCCCTCACTCGTGTCTGATAGACGCGAGTAAAGGAGAGCCGTTCGGCGGCTCTCCTGACAGGGGGGGTCTGCGCTGATTGTTTATCAGCGTAGCCCCCCCCCCCTCGGATGCCAACACTGCACCACCACGGAAGGGCAGTAAAAAAAAAAAAAGAGAGAATTGATGCCAATCAGTGCCCATGGGGCACTGACTGGCAACATGGGACAACATGGGACTGGCATTGGGATAAACAAGTGATGCCCAGCAATGCCATCAGTTCCACCCCTTAGTGTCCATCAATGCCACCCCTCAGTGCCCACCTATCAGTTCCCATCTGTGCCATCCATAAGTACCCATCAGTGCCACCCATAAGTGTAGCCCATGAGTGCCCATCAGTGCCACCTATGAGTGCCCATCAGTGCCGCCTATGAGTGCCCATCAGTGCCGCATACCAGCGCCACCTATCAGTGCCGCCTGTCAGTGTCTGACAGTGCCGTCTCACCGGTGCCCATCAGTGCCACCTCATCGGTGCCCATCAGCGCCACCCTCATCGGTGCCCATCAGTGCCACCTCATCGGTGCCCAATGGTGATTTGCCAGGGGTCACCAAATCCTTGGCCTGTTGCTGAAGCCCACACCGCTCTCCCAGCCTTTTCTTGGCTGTTCCTGGAGCCCGCGCGGCCGCCCACTCAGCCTCCTTGCAGCCATTCAGTTCACGGCATAGCTGGGGGGAGGGCAGAGACTATAAGTCAGCTGACTGGTGAGGAATGTGAAGTGGGAGGGGCTGAAGGAGACCCTATCTCCTGATTTCAGCATAGGTGTCACCACACTATGAAAATTATTTTCCTGTTAGGGGTCCCCACAATGTGTGAAATGTTGTCAAGGGGTCACGGCACTGGGAAGGTTGAGAACCGCTGGTTTAGAGAGACATTTAGGGCCAGATTCTGAAAGGGCTTACGATGGCGCAACGCCATTTGCGCCGTCGTAAGTCCTAATCTGGCCCCGGCGTATCTATGCAAATGATTCTTAGAACCAGTTACGCATAGATATCCATTAGATCCAACAGGCGTAAGGCTCTTACGGTGTCAGATCTTAGATGCATTTTTTTTCCCGCCGCTAGGTGTCGCCGACGTCGTTTTCCCCCGTCGTCTATGCAAATTAGTTATTTACGCGAGATTCCCGAACGTACGCGCGGTCGACGCAGAGAATTTACGACGTTTCCGTAGCTTTTGCGACGCGTAAAGTTGCCCCTGCTATACGAGGGGCAACCAACGTTAAGTACGGCCGTCGTTCCCGCGTCGAAATTTTAAAAAGTACGTTGTTTGCGTAAGTCGTCCGTGAATGGCGCTGGACGCCATTTACGTTAACGTCGAAACCAATGACGTCCAAGCGACGTCATTTAGCGCAACGCACGTCGGGAAATTTTAGGGACGGCGCGAATGCGCTGTACGATCGGCGCGGGAACGCGCCTAATCTAAATGATCCATGTCCCCTACCCGGATCATTTGAATTAGGCGGGCCTGCGCCGGAGAATTTACCCTACGCCGCCGCATCTTTACAGGCAAGTGCTTTGTGAATCAAGCACTTGCCCGTAAAACTTGCGGCCGCGTAACGTAAATGAGATAAGTTACGCCGCCGCTGTTTTACGCCAGTCTACGAGAATCTGGCCCTTAGAATTTTGTATTTCAGTAATATCTTTATCTCCGTCTTGTGTTGTGTTCCCCTGATAGGTGATATTCCGGGGGCTGGTTACCGTATTCTGGTGATAATTCTAACATTGTAGAGAAAAATAGATCTGGTGACTAGTGTTGCTCACGAATATTCGTATTGCGAATATTCGGCTCGAATATGGCATATTCGAGTATTCGCGATATATTTTGAATTTCGCGGTGAATATTCGCAATTCCGAATATTTGAATTTTTTCAATTTTATTTTTAGAACAGATCACATCCTAGAGATCTCCATCGACGTCTAAAAGCATTGCTGGTATGATTAGAGACCTTGGGCCGAGTAGCTGAAGCCATCATTTTATCTTGCCGAATATTCGCAATGCGATTATTCGGCAATCGGAATATCGCGCGATTATTTTCTCCGCCCTTCTTTTGCATCAGAGCCAATCAGAGGGCTCCTACCGCAGTTGTCGAAATTCCGCAATAAATATCGCATTCGCATTTTGCGAAATTTCGATAAAATATCAGGAATATTCTATTTCATAATGAGCCAATCAGAGGGCTCCTACCGCAGTTGTCGAAATTCCGCAATCAATTTCGCATTCGCATTTTGCGAAATTTCGATAAAATATCACGAATATTCTGAGCCAATCAGAGTGCTCCTACCGCAGTTGTCGAAATTCCGCAATAAATATCGCATTCGCATTTTGCGAAATTTCGATAAAATATCACAAATATTCTGAGCCAATCAGAGGGCTCCTACCGCAGTTGTCGAAATTTCGCAATTATTTTCGCATTCGCAATAGCGAAATTTCGCAAATATTTCTTTTCGATAAAATATCACGAATATTCGAATTTAGCGAATATATCTCGAATATTAGGCTATATATTCGTGATATATCGCGAAATCGAATATGGCGTACTCTGCTCAACACTAAAGGGTGACATCATTCTCCATTGTTAGAGTGATTGTAACCCTTCTGTGTGCCGTTCTCCCGGGACCACCGACACCTGAGCGCCCCCTAGAGACACCAAAAGAACGGCGCATGATTACAGTGGTGGGGCCGCTCCGTTCAGAATAGAACAAAAGAACAACAAAGTCACCAAAGAACAACAAATGTGATATTTTACCGGATTAAAGTCTCTGCCGGATTCCCCCCCAGGAGACAGACGCCGAATTTACTCATCACTATTACGATACAAACGCCCGTCATACAAGTCTTACTACGTCTCCTTCACTTCAACTTCTCGTTCACACGTCTGGTTTAGGTGAATAATAATAAAATACAAATTAAAAAAAAAAATGATAATATTAAATAAATAATACATTAATTTAGAATAAAATGAACAACAATATTAGTATTATTTTAATAATTTTTTTAATTAACTAGCACTGTGAAAATATTTGATACATTGTACAGTGATGTGTACATCAGTGCTAATTGATTAAAAAAAAATTAAAATAATACTAATATTGTTGTTCATTTTATTCTAATTTAATGTATTATTTATTTAATATTGTCATTTATTTATTTTATTTGCTATTGTTTGCTGTTTAGGTTGAGCTTAAAATTATTGATGCTTTTGGACATTTTCCCCTATAAAATGCGGTATATAATGCAAATCAACATTTTACTTAAAAATGAATAAATAAATGAAACAGTGGCCCAGATTCTGAAAGGGCTTACGACGGCGCAACGCAATGTACGCCGTCGTAAGTCCTAATCTGGGCCGTCGTATCTATGCGCCTGATTCTTAGAATCAGTTACGCATAGATATCCATTAGATCCGACAGGCGTAAGGCTCTTACGCCGTCGGATCTTAAATGCAATTTTTTTTTCCGCCGCTAGGTGTCGCCTCCGTCGTTTTCCCCCGTCGAGAATGCAAATTAGCAAAACACGCAAATTCCCGAACGTACGCGCGGCCGACGCAGTGAAGTTACGACGTTTAAGTTAGATTTGCGCGCCGTAAAGTTGCCCCTTGCTATATGAGGGGCAACCAATGTTAAGTATGGCCGTTGTTCCCGCGTCGAAATGTAAAAAATGTACGTTGTTTGCGTAAGTCGTCCGTGAATGGGGCTGGACGCCATTTACGTTCACATCTAAACCAATGACGTCCTTGCGACGTCATTTAGCGCAATGCTCGTTGGGAAATTTTAGGGACAGCGCAAGCGCAGTACGTTCGGCGCGGGAACGCGCCTAATTTAAATGCTCCATGCCCCCTACCCGGATCATTTGAATTAGGCGGGCTTGCGCCGGGGGATTTACGTTACGCCGCCGCAACTTTACAGGCAAGTTCTTTGTGAATAAAGCACTTGCCTGTAAAACTTAGGGCGGCGTAACGTAAATGACATACGTTACACCGCCGCAGTTTTACGCCCATCTACGAGAATCTGGGCCAATGTGACTGCCTTTCTGTGTAGTAAATAGTAAAAATCCTGTACACTATGCTGCGTACGCACGATCGTTTTTCGGCATGAAAAAAAACGTAGTTTTTAAAAACGTCATTTAAAACGATTGTGTGTGGGCTTCACATCGTTTTCCGGCTTCTGAAAAACGTCAATAAAAAAAATTCTAACATGCTCCATTTTTTAACGTCGTTTTAAAAAATTTTGTTTTTCGGGTTGTAAAAAACGGTAGTGTGTGGGCAAAAACGATGTTTTAAATCCGCGCATGCCGAGAAGCAAGTTATGAGACGGGAGCGCTCGTTCTGGTAAAACTAGCGTTCGTAATGGAGATCGCACATTCATCACGCTGTAACAGACAGAAAAGCGCAAATCGTCTTTTACTAACAAGGAATCAGCTAAAGCAGTCCAAAGGCGAATAGAACTTCCCCTTTATAGTGTTGTGTTGTACGTCACCGCGCTTTGCTAGAGCATTTTTCAAAAATGATGGTGTGTGGGCAACATCGTTTTTAATGATGAAGTTGGAAAAACAACGTTTTTTTTAATGCCGAAAAACTATCGTGTGTAAGCGGCATGAGTGTTTGTTATTAGGTGTTGGGTGAATGGTTTGGCCTTGAGCATGAGTTTAGGCCGAACATTGGTTGTTCGCTCCGTTCAGGGAACACCTGAATTTGCAGGGTGTTCACCACGCCGAATGCCATGCAGTCCATTGCACAGTGTATTCTGCACCCTGATTGGGCCAAGCTTTGCCCAGTCAGGGTGCAGTGAATAGCTTGTGATGTCATTGATCCAGCTTGCCCTCAGTCCAGACTTACCATTGGGCTTGACTGGGCTCAAGCCCATGGGCCCTGTGATACATTTGCCTATATGTCTCAGTGTACTGCTCCCTGCTAGCCATGGGTAGATGTAGAAAGGAATTTCATGTGTGATTCATTCCTCTGACAGGTTATTGACGTGCTAATGTCCCCTCACTATTCTAAACGTTAATTGATCTATTGTGTTGTGTAAAGAAGATCTGTGTTTACCCTTAAAAGATGTGTATTGTATCATCAGGCTAAATGATTAGAGAAGTAGTATGTTAATTATTCTGATTGCTTCAGCGTAGTAATTAACTCCAGTGATGTCTTTATCTAAAGAAATGTGTCTGCATGGTCGGCTCCGACTTGTCTCCTATAATCTGTATGGGAAACCCCACTGTGTGAGGGGGGCGTTCCTAACAGGCTGTAACCACATATAAGCTGAGTTTTTGTGTCAATAAAGTGTCTTGGTTCCAGCATCCAGTCTTGACTCATGTGTGGGGAATCCTGTGATGTTCTTGTATGGAGAGGAGGGAATGCTTGACGGGGATATCATACCGATACCGTCACAAATTGGTTGGCAGCAGCGGGATCTTCCCTTCTACTCTCCTTCACACCCGGATTCCAAGCAGACACTGGAAGAACTACTGGAAGGATTTCTAGCAACAAAACCAAGCGGGTCATCATAGCGGAATCAATGGAGATAGACCAGGAGGACGGGATTGCAGCAACGCCAGCAGTACAAGAGATGGATACACCAGTGATTCAGGAGGAGGAATCGCCAGCCAACAAGCTAATGAGAGAGAATCTAGCGTGGTTCGGCCCGAACCCAACGCCGGATGTGGTGCTGAAAGTGATGGACCTGTTAGTAAACGCAGAACTACAGAAGGATAAACAAATAAGGGACGCAGAACTACAGTTAAAACTGGCAGCAGTCCAACAAGCAGCCGCACCTTCTCCGAACAGTGAGTACAGCACAGCAGATGCAAGGAAGATTCCGTTTAGCGCTTTTAAAGCTTTTGATGAAAAGGACTGTGAAATTGATAACTACCTGGCGGATTTTGAGCGACAATGTAACCTGCACCGAATAGCTAGAAGAGAGTGGGTTGCAATATTGTCAGGCAAACTGTCAGGCAAAGCTTCTGATGCTTTCCGGACCGTGCCAGATCAGGATATCCATAGCTACGCCAGGGTTAAAGAAGCGCTCCTGGCTCGTTATGCGGTAACTCCAGAGTCCCACCGACAGAAGTTCAGGGACTCACGCAAAACCACGAAAGACTCTTACGCGGAATGGGCATGCCAGTTGTCCCTGTCGGCCTCTAACTGGGTTAACAGCAGCCAGGCCACCACCGCAGAGGACATTTTGCAACTAATGCTCCTGGAGCAATTTTACAATCACATCCAGACGGACGTCAAGGATTGGGTGAGAGATCGCAGGCCCATGACTCTACCAGAGGCCGCGAAGTTGGCGGATGAATATGCGGATACTCGCAAGACAAACCAGGTCACACCACAGGTACAACCCCCACAACCAACGGCGCCCTCACACCCACCAGCCGCTAGATACCAACCGCCTAACAGACCGATGACATATAGCCCTCGCTACCCACGCCAGGAGGACAACGAACAACGCTGCTTCCGGTGCAAACAGTTGGGTCACTTCAAGCAGAATTGCCCCATGAATGACAACACCAGGTCAAATTGGTCTCAACCTGGGTACCGCTCACCAGCAGCAGCCCATTGTGTAGACTCGGCTTGGGATCCCCAGGAGCTGGGTCAGGAAGAACCATTGGGCACCCCTTACGAAGCCCTCATGGTACAATCTGTTATTACGGACAACAGGGAACACCATTGTCAGCTGGTCATGGGCGACAGCCATGAGCCGGAGGGGCCTTGGAGGGAGCTGGGCAGAAAGAGGCACCGCCAGCTACCCTCCAAGAAGAAGAGGTCCTGGAAGTCATATAACCAGCGGACCTGGGAGGAGAAGAAGCGACTGGAGGAGATGGAATCGCAGCGGGCGCCCCAGATGCGGGCCGAGATGTTCGCCAAGGGCCCACCGGTGGCCCCTTACACCACCACCCAGTTCCTGATGATGAAGGACCACGTGGAAAGCCTGCAGGACATGAGCAAGCAGGATCTGATCCGTGAGTACATAGAGCTGGAGGAGTGCATAAGCCGCATGGAGGAGGAGAACAACCACCTGAGGTCACAGCGGGCTGACCCCCCCAGGCTCCATGAACTGGAGATGGAGCTGGAGAAGCTCAAAGAGGAGAACCGGCGGATGCGGAGGGAGCAGGGGGTGGCTGACCTTATGGGGCTCTGAGTCCCCTCTTCCCCCCCCCGGACTCTGAGCACCAGTGCTACAGCATTTCAACAAATATAACTTTTTCTTTTTATGAATCTCCTGTGATTGTCACTTCAGAGCCATAACCTGCCCCTCCCATAGCGGGACACCTAGACGGCGGCGCACAGACCCATTCGCTGTCTTCACACTGACTTCTGGTGACTTTGCAGATCGCACAAAGACTTGGGGACTGACCGGCGTGTGATCTGACGACCCGGTGACATACCTGAGTCTGAAGCAGTTGCCAAGGGAGGTCAGTCATGCCAAACGGAGTTAACCTCGGACTAAAAGCTCTAAACCCGTCAACCCTACTGGACCAGGAAAGGTCCAACCGGATTTGCCGGAGCAGGGAGCAAAAGGGGGGCCATTGTGATACATTTGCCTATATGTCTCAGTGTACTGCTCCCTGCTAGCCATGGGTAGATGTAGAAAGGAATTTCATGTGTGATTCATTCCTCTGACAGGTTATTGACGTGCTAATGTCCCCTCACTATTCTAAAGGTTAATTGATCTATTGTGTTGTGTAAAGAAGATCTGTGTTTACCCTTAAAAGATGTGTATTGTATCATCAGGCTAAATGATTAGAGAAGTAGTATGTTAATTATTCTGATTGCTTCAGCGTAGTAATTAACTCCAGTGATGTCTTTATCTAAAGAAATGTGTCTGCATGGTCGGCTCCGACTTGTCTCCTATAATCTGTATGGGAAACCCCACTGTGTGAGGGGGGCGTTCCTAACAGGCTGTAACCACATATAAGCTGAGTTTTTGTGTCAATAAATCAGTCTTGGTTCCAGCATCCAGTCTTGACTCATGTGTGGGGAATCCTGTGATGTTCTTGTATGGAGAGGAGGGAATGCTTGACGGGGATATCATACCGATACCGTCACAGGCCCCACCCCCAACCCCCCCTTTTTTATTTATTTTTTATAAAAAAAAAAATTATATATATATATATTATTAAAGGGCCCAGACGTCTCCAGGGCCCCCGGATGGCAACCCCCCCTTTTATTTTTTATTTTTTTATTATAAAAAAAATTACATTTTTTTTATATATATATATTTTTTTTATTAAAGGACTGCGCTGTGTTTGAACCACTGCGCCGGGCGCAGTACACTCTGGCAGGCTCGGCTCCTCTCGCGGTCACGTCCTGTACGTCCTTTACGCAAGAGGAGCCGAGCCTGCCCGACTATACTGCGCTCGGTATATGCCGGCGCAGTGGTTCAAACACAGCGTGGGAAGGACACCACGATGGTCGCAGAAGGACACCGGACCGGACGTCCATGTGGCAACCCCCCCTTTTTTTATAAATGTTTATTTTTTTATTTTTGTTTATATTTTTTTATTTTTTATTAAAAGGCCCAGAGGTCCCCAGGGCCCCGGATGGCAACCTCCCTTTTTTTATGTATTTTTTTTATAAATAAAATAAACATTTATAAAAAATACATAAAAAAAGGGAGGTTGCCATCCGGGGCCCTGGGGACCTCTGGGCCTTTTAATAAAAAATAAAAAAATATAAACAAAAATAAAAAAATAAACAAAAATAAAAAAGAGGGGGTTGCCACATGGGGCCCTGGGGACCTCTGAGCCCTTGAATAAAAAAAGATATATATATATATATAAAAAAAATGTAATTTTTTTTATAATAAAAAAATAAAAAGCAACTTCAATTCGCCCCCCTGCTCAACCAACTTTAATGCGCACCCACCCCCCGCTCTACAACTATGATCGCCTCCTCGCTCAACATCTTCGACCCCCCCCCAATTCTCGGCTCCAGGGGGCCCCTTCAACACTCAAGCCCAGGGGCCCCCACCACCCTAAGTCCTGCCCCAGTCAATGACGTCACAAGGGGTTGGGTTCACCAGGTGACATCACCAGGTGGCACCCCACCCCTTAGTTATTAAAGAGCAGGATCTGAAGGGCGCTTTGTTAAAGGGGTCTTTTAGATTCCGATAAGCACCCTGCCCACAGATCCCCACAACCACTGGCCAGGGTTGTGGGTGTGACAGACTCACCCGGGACAGAGGCTTTTGGAGGGGACTGAATGCTAGCCTCTCACCTTGCGATCATGGGCCCTGGCATTTGGGGGAACGGTGTGAGCTGTATGCCTGGGGACCCTGTGTATGCCATATTAGAGTGACTGATTCATACTGTTGGGACATACAGTGTAAGGAGATGCTAATGCCGTCACCTCCAGCCATCTGTCTGTTCTCTGTGCTAATTGACCCTGCTATTGTGTGAAGATGTCCTGTGTTTACACTTATGATAATTGTAGTGAAGTAATGTGTAGTGTCCAGTAGATAATTGATATTTAGGTATTAGTATGATGATGTAAGTAATGTTCCGCAGCAACACCCAAGTTCTCCAGAGAGTGCAATTTATTTGACTTCCAACACAGAACAAAGTCCAAAGTCCACAGATGATACAAATCCAACAGAGTGCATATAATTCAAAGTCCCATTTGACTAGATCAATTCTAGACCTGTGCCTTCACATTCATTGAGAATATTCTGAGAATGACTAGACCGACCTCCAGAATTATATTGCCTATCCACTGAATGGCTGAGCAATTTGATTGGCCCAGGGCCGATCCTAGGGTCACAGGTGCCTGGGAGCATAAATATTTCTGGCGCCCCCCACATGGGCGTGGTCATTTTACTAACTCCTCCCCTTTACAAATGTTTCTATGGCAATGACTCAACTGCAGAGATGCTCCACCACAAAGTCTTCATTACCCTGGGATCCTTACATGATCTCTTAACAATAAACAAAATACAGGAAGAGAAGCAGAGTACTTTTTTGGGACCTGGAGGGGGGGCCTCTCTGATGGACACAGAGAGGGCTTCTGTTAGAGAGTCTGTTAGAAATACAGAAGATGGTCAGAGACGGCAGACATGATACAGGAGATGGTCAGAGACTGCAGACATGGTACAGGAGATGGTCAGAGACCACAGACATAGTACAGGAGACAGTCAGAGACTGCAGACATGGTACAGGAGATGGTCAGAGACTGCAGACATAGTACAGGAGATGGTCAGAGACTGCAGACATAGTACAGTAGATGATCAGAGACTGCAGACATAGTACAGGAGATGATCAGAGACTGCAGACATAGTACAGAAGATGGTCAGAAACTGCAGACATAGTACAGGAAATGATGGCACAGGAAAAGCAAAACCGGGTTAGCAGATAATCAGGTGGGTTAGGCAAGCGTAGTCAGATTCAGGCACAGGGTCTGGTAACGATGGGCAGGAGAGCAGAGCGGAGTCAGAGCAAGCCAGGGGTCGGAGTGGAGAGGGTCGGATGGTCAGACGGAGCCGGGTCGGTTTGAGGTAACAGGTTACAACAGGTCACAAGTTTCACAGATACAATGCTGCAGATCAGACAGCAAGTGTCACTGCAGCTGCTTGCTTTTTAAAGGCTGAGTGGCGCCAATCGCGCATTAACGCGCACGCGCACGTTCCCGCCATCGTGCACGTGCGCGTGTATTAGGCGCATGCGCGCGCATATGAGCGCGCACATTTGGCGCACAGATGCGCCCATTTGGCTCATATCCGTGTGCATGTGGGACGCGCCTGCGCACATGAATAGGCGATTGGTGCTGATTCTGACCATCAGTAAGTGTGCGCATGCGTGCACGCCGGAGCCTATTGGCAGGTCCCTGACACCCCCACAACCACCGGGCAAGGGTTGTGGGGATGAGGCCCTTGTCCCCATCAACATTGGGACATCCTCCCCATGTTGAGGGCATGTGGCCTGGTACGGTTCTGTCCCCCCGTCTTCTCTGCGGCCGGCCAGGTTAACGTGCTCGGATAAGGGGTCTGGAGTGGATTTTTGGGGGAACTCCACGGCATTTTTTTTTAAATTTGGGGTGGAGTTTCCCTTAAAATCCACACCAGACCTGAAGGGACTGGAATGGATATTTTGGGGGAAACCCACGTCATTTTTTTTTTAATTGACCGCAGGGTTCCTCTTAATATCCATTCCAGACCTGGTAATTAAATTTGGGGGGACCCCCACGCTATTTTTTTTATGAATGAATCCTCTCTGAATTGCCGGAGCCGACAATTCATTAGAGCCGCAAAGCCGGTTTTAAAAGACTTTTTTTTTCCTTTCAGAAATGACACGTTGTGCAGGGACAGTTCTATGTACGGGAAACATGTGATATTTCACATGCTAACTTTACACCCCCCCTAGGTACGAAATTTAAAGGAATATTTAACTTTTATTGTTTCACTTTTAGCATTACTAAAATCACTGCTCCCGAAAAAACAAGACATTTTTAAAACTTGTTTTGCATTGATACATGTCCCCTGGGGCAGGACCCGGGTCCCCAAACACTTTTTAGGACAATAACTTGCATATTAGCCTTTAAAATTAGCACTTTAGATTTCTCCCATAGACTTTAACAGGGTGTTCTGTGACTTTTCGAATTTGCTGCGAACACCCCAAATTGTTCGTTGTTCGCCGAACAGGCAATGTTCGAGTCAAACATGAGTTAGACTCGAACTCAAAGCTCATCCATACTGCTGATAAGACTGTCTACTGATTGAACTATTAGTTGAAAAGATTGAATGTACCTATGTCTCATGATACTGGATGTAAAGTTTACCCCATCCTGTGTCATTATGCAAAGAAGGGGGATTGTTTTAGAGCAGGGGTGTCAAACTCAATTTCATCAGCATTATGATTGCCCTCAAAAGGGCCAGTTGTATCTGTAAGATTAGATGTCCAGTGCATCCCCTCCCCTTACATTAGATGTCAAGAGCCCCCACCCACCATCAGAAGTTGAGTCCTCCACCCTCCCTTACATCACAGTGCACCCCCTTTCCTTATACTGCTGCTGGGAAGAAGATGCATTGCTTGAAAGCAGGAAGTACAGGGTCTGGAGGAGGACCAGAAAAGGGCTGGAGCTCTCCTGCAGCTGCAGGAGAGGAGCGAGGGCCATATGAAATGGCCTGGAGGGCCGGATTCAGCCCGTGGGCCTTGTGTTTGACACCTGTGTTCTAGAGTATACAGTATATCTATTTGAGTTGAAAGGTATCTTAATATAGTGCAGTCTTACCCCAAAGGGTCCCAACGCGCATAGCAGAGTTCCTGGGAAAAGAAGACCCAGGAACCAAAAACAGCACAGAGCGGCAGAAAGGGTGGAAAAGAGAGGTTACGCAGGAAAGGCTTGTGTGAAAAGCCAAGTCTTCAGTAACCCACGGAAGACCGGGATAGTACGGGCCTCCTGGAGCTCAACAGGGAGGCTAATCCATAATACGGCACCCTGGTGGGAGAAAGCCCGACCACCACGCCGGATCTTCTTGGACATGTAGAGATGTAGAGGAGAATATTTGTACCTGTATTTGAATTAATAGTTGATGTTTTCCAAACCACCCTACGCTGTGTCCTCACAACTGACTGGGTGAGCTAAGGGATCTTGGATCGTGGTGGTATCAGGCAATGGAAGCTTATACGATGGACATACTCTTCTTTAGTCTGTCACATTAACCCTCATTATCAGATGAGAGGTACAGATGCCAGCCACCATGTAAGAGGAATTCGGAAGGAGGTTGGGAGAGATGTGGATACAGCACAGGGGACCAGGGTCACTGCAGGACCTGCTGGGATGGTTTGATTCTGTCTGCTGGCAACTGTGGAAGGAAGTGCTAGCTCGTGAGCAGCGACACCAGGGAAAATGCTCCCCTCCATGCACGTAAGGTACTGGTTGCAGTATGAAGTGCGAGTGCTGTTATTGGGGGGAACAGCTGAACAAGGAGTTGACAGCCGAGTTGAGCAGGCTGATCCGGGCAGAGATGCAGTTGGACGGGAGCTACAGAGCCGTCCACTGGTATGTAGCCCAAGTGTGTCCATGGACAGCGGACAACAGTCCCACAGAAGGCTTTGACTACGGTGACCTTGGACTGGAGGCTGTCCAAGGATCCTGACTTTTGGAGTGATCTGGAGTGGTGTTTGGATGAACTGTTGGATTACATGGACCGAAGAATGATTGTCTCAGAAGTGCTCTGGATACAAGAGGATTTGGAGTTTCTAGCCATTCAGAAATGGGAGCTAGAGATCGTCTACAGATGGCTGCTAGCCTCTGTTCAGCAGCAGGGCGTGACTCCCTTTGCTTGGGACCTGGGCCGCCATCAGGGGGTACAGCCAGTACACAAGTAAGGGGCCCAGTTGTCCCGAGGGGCCCGGACCATGGGTCACAACCTAAGCCGTCTTTAACACATGGCAGCTGCAATTAGAACTGACTGGCTTCCAGGATGCAGAAGAGGGTGAAGAGGTGGGTGGACCCCACGTGTGTGCAGGTCGTGGCCCGCTGTCAGGCAGGCTCTGCTCCGGTCAGGTACCACAGTGTGCGCCTGGCTGTGCGGGGTGGGTGAGGCCAGTTAGTGCCAGCGGAGGGCCCCAAAGAGGAGGAGGTCAGGGTGAAGGAGCCTCACCCCGTTCTTTTATGTGTGCAGGTCGGAGGGCCCCATGGAGGAGAAGGTCAGGGCGAAGGAGCCCACTTTTTTGTGTGTGCAGGTCACGGCTCCCTGTCAGACAGGCTACGCTCCAGTCAGGCACCACAGTGTGTGCCTGGCTGTGCAGGGTGGTTGAGGCCAGTTAGTGCCAGTGGAGGGCCCCATGGAGGAGGAGGTCAGGGTGAAGGAGCCTCACCCGTTCTTTTGTGTGTGAAGGTCAGAGGGCCACATGGAGGAGAAGGTCAGTGTGGAAGAGCCCCCCTTTTGTGTAGTTCAGGGCTGCCTGCCAGGCAAGCTATGCTCCAGTCAGGCACCACAGTGTGCACCTAACTGTGTGGGGTGGGTGAGGCCAGTTGGTGCCAGCAAAAGTTTCCATGGAGGAGGAGCGCCCCCATAGCTGCCGCCAGAGACCCTGGTGGAGATGGGGCACAGGCTTAGCTACCCCTCTTGGTACTGCTGTGCAGGTGAGAGCTGGGAGTGCTTCCCAAGGTGTGTGTGACGCTGCCTCCCACCTGTCCCGCTGTCCCTTCACCTGTCCCACTGCCCCATGCAACCCATTGCACCTCCTTTAGAAGAGCTTGCTACAGGTCAGAGTGCTGCTGGCCTCTGCCCTCAACAAATAAAATATGGTTTTCATGTAGTAGCACAAACCCAGAAAAAGGTTGGGCATTGGGACAGGAGGCTGTCAGCCATCAACATGGGGACAAGGTGCTTTGGGGTGGTAGAGCCCTCCCCCACCCAAAAGCACCCGAGCATGTTGTGGGCATGTGGCCTGGTATGATTAAGAAGGGATGGGAGCTCACTCGTTCCCCCTCCCTTTCCTGACCTGCCAGGCTGCATTCCCGAGTAAGGGTCTGGTATGATTTATAGGGGAACACCCTGCCATTTTTTTTTTAAATGTTGGCGTGGGGTTCCCTTTAAAATCCATCCATTTTTTTTTTTTTAACCGCCTCTTCTTTTTTTGTATTCAGCTGTCAGCAGGGAAGCCTATTGACAGCTGATAACTTAACAGTTGTTAGGGATGCCACGGGCAGTTTCATAACAACCAGCTTACACTGCGCCCTGATTGGGCAAAGCTTTGTCCTATCAGGGTGCAGAATCCACTGTGCAGGGTGAACACCCAGTGAATACCTTGCAAATTCGGGAGTTTGGCAAACAGGCAAATGATCGGCCCAAACTCATGCCCGGGCCGAACCGTTCGCCCAACACTAATTGTTACTTGGAAATTCCTGAAAAGTCTGAATCTCTGTCCTGACAAGTTGATTCTCCACCACGACAATGCTCCTGCCCAAACATTCTTTTTTATAGTCTATTCTGGGAATTCAAATGTCACACCTCATAGATGTCCGCCAAACCTTTTTAGCACTATCGGAACTCATCTCATTGATTTACCAAATTATGTTGTGGATTTTTGCTAGCAGAGTTAGTTTGGGGTCCTAAGACCCAACAAATCGGAGTGACTTTTGGACATTCACTTTCATGCAAAATTACAAGGTATCATTTTATCAGAAAAATGTATACCGTATTTATCGGCGTATACCGCGCCGATAGCATACCTTGGAGGGGAAGGAGGGGGACGAGCGCCCGCCGGAAATCACAGAGCCGTCATCTCCTCTCGGCTCTCACTCGGCTGTCACGTCACACACGCACAGTCCCGCCTCCGCCACCAGCATTGGACCAGTGTTCTGTCTGTCACAGGAGATGGTCCAATGCCAATGGCGGAGGCGGGACTGTGCGTGTGTGACGTGACAGCCGAGTGAGAGCCGAGTGGAGAGGAGATGATGGCTCGGTGATTTCCGGCGGGTGCTCGTTCCCCTCCTTCACAGGAGATGGTCCAATGCCGATGGCGGAGGCGGGACTATGCATGTGTGACGTGAGAGCCGAGTGGAGATGACGGCTCAGTGATTTCCGGCGGTGATTTCCGGCGGGCAGGGGTGGACTAAGCATTGCGACTACAGGGAGTTTCCCAGTGGGCCGATGGCTCAGTGGGCCGGCTTCAGTGACAGCGGACCACCGCTCCTCTATCTCTCCCTCCCCGCAGAGCTTACCTCCTCTCCCTCCCCGCAGCGCTCACCTGGGGGAAACAGAGAATCAGGGGGAGGACCAGAGGAGCAGGGGGGATGACAGAGGAGCAAGGGGGAGGGGACAGACAGCTGACTCAACAGCTATGGCCTGGGAGTTTCTCACTTCTGCCTAATCTTGTCCCATAAGGGGGAGCACTTTGCCCCCGGGTGAAATAATGTCTAGCTTCCCCACTGGTACTGCCTATAAGAGTACCAGTACCAACCGTTCTACTCTAATAAAGTAGAACGGCTAGTGGCTAGTGAAGGGGGAGAGGGGGCTTGGGTGGCCAGGGGGGGGGGGAGTTGTCTGGCCGCCATGGGAGAGACCTGTCAAAGTGGGCCAGTCTGGATGAAGTCCAGGGCCAAATTTTTGTCCCAGTCCAGCCCTGCCGGCGGGCGCTCGTCCCCCTCCTTCCCCTCCGAGGTATGCCATAGGTACGCGCTACAGTCTTGGCCAGCGCTGCCCTCGTTTAAGGGTTTCCTCACCCTCCCCTTCATCACAGACTGCTGATCATTTGGGTATAGAAGCCCCAAGCCTCGCTACAGTCCCGGTCAGCGCTGGCTGTGTCTGAGAGTTCCAGCTCCCTCCCTTCCACCATCGAGTGCTGACAGCTAGAAGCCCTAAGGTACTGTGTATCTCCTTGGACATAGGAGCTGCTCTCTGAGTTGCTTGCTGTACATTGCTGCTTATCTTTTTTTAAATTTTAACTGCATTTACTATTTGGACTAAAAAAATGAGTTTTTCCCGAAAATTCCCTCTTAAAATTGGGGTGCGCGTTATACGCCGATAAATACGGTATTTTATGGAAGTATATCTTGTATTTGCACAATTATAATTCTAAAGTACTGAAAGTGTACTGAAGAAGAAATATAAGAATAAATGAACTTTATTAGTTACGCTTCTCAATATATATTTTATATTTTCAGACGATGTTACTATTCTTCCGTTCTTTGTTCTGTAGTGTAAATCAGTCGCAGTCGCTGTGTATAAAGATCCGGTGACTGCGTCTCCTCCTGAGCAGAGCTGCCGGTGACTGCGAAAAAGATCTGCCGTGTGATATGACTTGGTCTTCGATGTCTGGTTTTCGTTACCTGCTGACACTCGTCCTTCCCATCGCCTACCATGGAGTAGTCGTGACCCGGAGCTCGGCGCCTGCTTGTAGACTTGATATGCTAAGGCCATTGTTTGAGTACGAATATTACCAGGAGGGAGACGTCATTATCGGAGGGTTGGTCCCGGCTCATTTCAACAGCAGATATGAGCTGGATCTGAAAACCGGCGGTCTTGGTTTGGCTGGTTCGCCTCGAAGCTTTTCGCTGTGTGACCGGTAAGTCGGCTTTTGCCATCTTTGCTTTATAACTCAACATACAGAAAATATGTTTCTTCTTCTATTTCATTGTATCATTTTATGAAAATGTGTAAATCTTTCTACTGATGTTTATATATTTTCTCATGATTAGACCGCAGTCTTATACAATTAATACATGAGGCTTCCTTTATATTTTATCATCAGACCATGCTGGGATTTCTGATAAATAGTCCTATCACGTCCTTATAGACGGCTCCTGCAGCCTGCGAGCTCTCATGGAATAACATGCGTGTGTGTGTAATCTCCCACTATTTATGTCTCTTCTTCACAACAAAGGTTATTCACGGCGTAGCAGTGAGTCCGCCTGGTAACAATGTATATAGGGGTGTATGTGGAAATCGGTGAATATGACAGCGATTGATTCCCCAGCACGATCGCCATGTGCCGGTCACTCGGAAAGTGATCACCCAAGGGAGTTTTGTTCAGAGTTTTCTTATGAGTCTTTTGAAGGCTTCATTTGTTAGCCACAAATTAATTGAAAATGCAGAATGATTTTTTTTTATTTTTTTTAAATAAAGCAGTCAATCAATAAAAGATTTCTAACACATAGCATAGGCAGCGTTAGATTTACACCTCAAAACACATTTTATTTTTACTCCTCAATGATGATGCCAGTGATAAGGGACACTGTGACTGGTATGACAGTGATCAGGGACACTATGACTGGTATGACAGTGATAAGGGACACTGTGACTGGTATGACAGTGATCAGGGACACTGTGACTGGTATGACAGTGATAAGGGACACTGTGACTGGTATGACAGTAATCAGGGACACTGTGACTGGTATGACAGTGATCAGGGACACTGTGACTGGTGTGACAGTGATCAGGGACACTGTGACTGGTATGACAGTAATCAGGGACACTGTGACTGGTGTGACAGTGATCAGGGACACTGTGACTGGTATGACAGTAATCAGGGACACTGTGACTGGTATGACAGTGATCAGGGACACTGTGACTGGTGTGACAGTGATCAGGGACACTGTGACTGGTATGACAGTAATCAGGGACACTGTGACTGGTATGACAGTGATCAGGGACACTGTGACTGGTATGACAGTAATCAGGGACACTATGACTGGTATGACAGTGATAAGGGACACTGTGACTGGTATGACAGTGATCAGGGACACTGTGACTGGTATGACAGTGATAAGGGACACTGTGACTGGTATGACAGTGATCAGGGACACTATGACTGGTATGACAGTGATCAGGGACACTATGACTGGTATGACAGTGATAAGGGACACTGTGACTGGTATGACAGTGATCAGGGACACTATGACTGGTATGACAGTGATCAGGGACACTATGACTGGTATGACAGTGATAAGGGACACTGTGACTGGTATGACAGTGATCAGGGACACTGTGACTGGTATGACAGTGATAAGGGACACTGTGACTGGTATGACAGTGATCAGGGACACTGTGACTGGTATGACAGTGATAAGGGACACTGTGACTGGTGTGACAGTGATCAGGGACACTGTGACTGGTATGACAGTAATCAGGGACACTGTGACTGGTATGACAGTGATCAGGGACACTGTGACTGGTATGACAGTAATCAGGGACACTGTGACTGGTGTGACAGTGATCAGGGACACTGTGACTGGTATGACAGTAATCAGGGACACTGTGACTGGTATGACAGTAATCAGGGACACTGTGACTGGTGTGACAGTGATCAGGGACACTGTGACTGGTATGACAGTAATCAGGGACACTGTGACTGGTATGACAGTGATCAGGGACACTGTGACTGGTATGACAGTAATCAGGGACACTGTGACTGGTGTGACAGTGATCAGGGACACTGTGACTGGTATGACAGTAATCAGGGACACTGTGACTGGTGTGACAGTGATCAGGGACACTGTGACTGGTATGACAGTAATCAGGGACACTGTGACTGGTATGACAGTAATCAGGGACACTGTGACTGGTATGACAGTGATCAGGGACACTGTGACTGGTATGACAGTGATCAGGGACACTGTGACTGGTATGACAGTAATCAGGGACACTGTGACTGGTGTGACAGTGATCAGGGACACTGTGACTGGTATGACAGTAATCAGGGACACTGTGACTGGTATGACAGTGATCAGGGACACTGTGACTGGTATGACAGTAATCAGGGACACTGTGACTGGTATGACAGTAATCAGGGACACTGTGACTGGTATGACAGTAATCAGGGACACTGTGACTGGTATGACAGTAATCAGGGACACTGTGACTGGTGTGACAGTGATCAGGGACACTGTGACTGGTATGACAGTAATCAGGGACACTGTGACTGGTGTGACAGTGATCAGGGACACTGTGACTGGTATGACAGTAATCAGGGACACTGTGACTGGTATGACAGTAATCAGGGACACTGTGACTGGTGTGACAGTGATCAGGGACACTGTGACTGGTATGACAGTAATCAGGGACACTGTGACTGGTATGACAGTGATCAGGGACACTGTGACTGGTATGACAGTAATCAGGGACACTGTGACTGGTATGACAGTAATCAGGGACACTGTGACTGGTATGACAGTGATCAGGGACACTGTGACTGGTATGACAGTGATCAGGGACACTGTGACTGGTATGACAGTAATCAGGGACACTGTGACTGGTATGACAGTGATCAGGGACACTGTGACTGGTATGACAGTAATCAGGGACACTGTGACTGGTATGACAGTGATCAGGGACACTGTGACTGGTATGACAGTAATCAGGGACACTGTGACTGGTATGACAGTAATCAGGGACACTGTGACTGGTATGACAGTGATAAGGGACACTGTGACTGGTATGACAGTAATCAGGGACACTATGACTATTCACATCGCTGGATTTTTTTTATTTTTTATTAATAAAGGATTTTTTTCTACGGTGTCAGTGTGTTTTTTTTTAACTATTTACACTTCCTTTGTGAAATGGTAGAGGTACAGTGTACCCCATTACCAATTCACATAGGGGGGGCAGGATCTGGGGATCCCCTTTGTTAAAGGGGGTCTTCCAGATTCTGATAAGCCCCCCGCCTGCAGACCCCCACAACCACCGGGCAAGGCTTGTGGGGATGAGGCCCTTGTCCCCTTCAACATGGGGACATCCTCCCCATGTTGAGGGCATGTGGCCTGGTGCGGTTCAGGAGAGGGGGGGGCCGCACTCTGTCCCCCCCTCTTTTCTGCAGGCCGGCCAGGTTAACGTGTTCAGATAAGGGTCTGGTGTGGATTTTTAGGGGGACTCCACACCATTTTTTTTTATTTGGGGTGGAGTTCCCCTTAAAATCCACACCAGACCTGAAGAGCCTGGTATGGATATTTGCGGGGAACCCTACGTCATTTTTTTTATTTTTACGGCGGGGTTCCCCTCAATATCAATTACAGACCTGAAGGGCCTGTTAATGGAATTTGGGGGACCCCCATACATTTTTTTTTCTTTATGAATGAATCATCTCTGTAATTGCCAGAGCCGACAATTCATTAGAGCCGCAAAGCCTGTTTAGAAAGACTTTTTTTTCTTTCAGAAATGACACTTTGTGCAGGAACAGTTCTATGTACGGGAAACATGCGCTTTTTCACATGCTGACTTTACACCCCCAGGTACGAAATTGAAAGGAATATTTCACTTTTATTGTTTCACTTTTAGCATTATTAAATTCACTGCTCCCGAAAAAACGGCCGTTTTTAAAACCTTTTTTTTGCATTGATACATGTTTCCTGGGACAGGACCCGGGTCCCCAAACACTTTTTAGGACAATAACTTGCATATAAGCCTTTAAAATTAGCACTTTAGATTTCAAACGTTCGAGTCCCATAGACTTTAACGGGGTTCTAAAGTTCACACAAACTTTTGGTGTGTTCGCAAGTTCTGGTGCGAACCGAACGGGGGGGTGTTCGGCTCATCCTTAGTGCACATGTCTAGTACACAGTGTTCAAGCAAAGTAACCAGCTAAGGATTGCAAACAATGGCCCAGATTCAGGTAGATCCGTGCAATATTTGCGTGGGCAAAGGGCAACGATTTTTGCTCTGCGCCCACGCAAATATTTTGAAATGCCCGCGATTCACGGAGCAGTAGCTCCGTAAATTGCGCGGTGCTATGCTAAATAGCCCGGCGTAAGGGCGCCTAATGTAAATGATCCCGCCGGGGGCGGGAATCATTTAAATTAGGCACGCTCCCGCGCCGAGCGAACAGCGCATGCTCCGTCGGGAAACTTTCCCGACGTGCATTGCGGCAAATGACGTCGCAAGGACGTCATTTGCTTCGAAGTGAACGTGAATGGCGTCCAGCGCCATTCACGAATCACTTACGTAAACGACGTGAAATTTAAATTTCACGAGGGCGGCTATACTTTAGCATTGGCTGCCCCTGCTATAGCAGGAGCAGCCTTGCGCTAAAGTCGCCGTACGGAAACTCCGTACCTTGCGTGCGCAGGGCCCGCGCAACTTTTGTGAATCGGTGGTAGTATGCAATTTGCATACTATACGCCGATCACAATGGCCGCGCCCCCTAGCGGCCAACGCAAGAATGCAGCCTGAGATATGAAGGCATAAGGAGGCTTATGTCTGTCATATCCTAGGCTGCAGTCCGCGTAGCGATGTTCCTGAATCAGGGGCATTCGCTACGCGGGAGCAAAACAGCTATTGCGCCGCGCAACCTATGGTTGCGGGGGCGCAATAGCTTCTTGAATCTGGCCCACTGGGCGATTGCCCTCTCACCAACAAACAGACCGGATAGAGTTCTCGTGAACATTGATCCTGGAAGAGACGTCCTTTAGGAAGATGAACAGCGATGACCCACCAGCTGCTGGATGCGGGCGTCGTGGTGTCTGTCAAATGAGTTGGTGCCACGTGGATGTCTGACAAGCAGCAGAGTTGGGCCCTCCAGGGCGGGGCTGGAGTCACTCAATCACCGTGTGGTTGGCTGAAGCCCTCTCTCTCAGCAGCAGAGAGGTATGCACTCAGTGAGGCCCAAGTACAGGGATCCTCAAACTACGGCCCTCCAGCTGTTGCGGAACTACACATCCCATGAGGCATTGTAAAACTCTGACATTCACAGACTTGACTAGGCATGATGGGAATTGTAGTTCCTGAACAACTGGAGGACCGTAGTTTGAAGACCCCTGTCCAAGAAGAAGAGAGCGTGGGGTGGATCCGCTGGTTATTGTATAGTACCCCCCCCCCCACCAGAGATCTGTTAGTGTTGCAGAGGGATCTCTGGGATGTGTAGTCCAGGGGTAATATCACAACATCAGAACAGCCGATCAAAAAGACTACTAGTCCCACAATCCTCCCGGCTTGGCTTCACAGATATGATGATAGTTACTGGCGCCCAGCACTAGAGGGACATCAAAATAGATGGAGAATGACGGGGGGTGGTCTGCATAATAAGGTAACTGTAGTCCACTGTATTAAAACCTTTCCATATTCTGCAGTGTTGACCCCGAAGAATACAAAAGCATCTTGGTGATGATATTACATGTCAATGAGATTAACAATGACCCCGATCTTCTGCCCAATGTCACCCTGGGCTTCCATATATTTAGTACTTGTAATGATCCAATGAAAACTTTGGGATACGTTGTAAGGATATTGTCTGGAGAAAAAGAAGCTCCCAATTATTACTGTAAGGGAAGTGGAGAGGTGGCCGCCTTTATTGGTGACAGTTCTTACCATTCCAATCACGCCATGGCCCAGTTACTTAGTCTGTATCGCTATACACAGGTAAGTGATCACTTCAGTATATTATGTATGATATGTTCAGCTGATGGCTTATAGATTCATTCCAACGTCTAGGTGGAATATTTGTAACATTACAGATCAGAATGATCAGAAATGTGAATATTTCAGGTTGTGTAGCATTTGATATAAATATATATTTATTATATGAATGATTATTTTTTCCCATCAGGCTGGTTTTAAAACCACTGGGCCAGATTCAGAAACAAGATACGACGGCGTATCTCCTGAGTCCGGCCGGTCGTATCAATGCGCCTGATTCAGAGAATCAGTTACGCATAGATATCCCTAAGATCCGACAGGTGTAAGTGTCTTACACCGTCGTATCTTAGGCTGCATAATCACGTTGGCCGCTAGGTGGCGCTTCCGTATAGTTACGCGAGGAATATGCAAATTAGGTATTTACGCCTATTCAGAAACGTACGTCCCGCCCGCAAATTTTTTTACGTCGTTTACGTTAGGCTTTTTTCGGCATATAGTTACCCCTGCTATATGAGGCGTAGCTAATGTTAAGTATGGCCGTCGTTCCTGCGTCGAATTTTGAAAATTGAATTTTCGAATTTTGAAAATCTTACATCGTTTGCGTAAGTCGTTCGTGAATAGGGCTGGACGTCATTTACGTTCACGTCGAATCCAATACGTCCTTGCGGCGTACTTTGGCGCAATGCATACTGGGATATTTTACGGACGGCGCATGCGCTGTTAAAAAAACCTGTCAAAAACGCGGAGTCAAGTAAAATTTAAATACTACACGCCCCCAACATCCCCATTTGAATTAGGCAGCCTTACGCCGCAACACATACGTTACGCCACCGTAACTAAGGGCGCAAGTTCTTTCTGAATACAGAACTTGCGCCCAAAGTTACAGCAGCGTAACGTATCGGAGATACGTTACGCCGGAAGAAAGATACGCTCAGGTATCTGAATCTAGCCCAATCTGTTTAGTAGCTGGTCTTAGAAACAGTTTCAGATGTCTTTATTGTCTCTGTAACTGCGGTAAACAAGTCTATAACCTGGGCAAATAGCTTGACTTTTCTGACATACACTATATTACCAAAAGTATTGTGACGCCTGCCTTTACATGAACTTTAATGACATCCCAGTCTTAGTCCGTAGGGTTCAATATTGAGTTGGCCCCGCCCTTTGCAGCTATAACAGCTTCACCTCTTCTGGGAAGGCTGTCCACAAGGTTTAGGAGTGTGTCTATGGGAATGTTTGACCATTCTTCCAGAAGCATATTTATGAGGTCAGGTACTGATGTTGGATGAGATGGCCTAGCTCCAGGGCTGTCTTAATGAGAGGGCACACCTGTGCACTGCCCAGGGGCCCCAGCTTCATAGGGGGCCCCTGCCCTTTCCCCAAAGCAGCTGGTCCTTGAGCCCGGGCTGCCCCTTTACATCCCAGATATCTCCCCAGCACTCTGACCCCTCTACACCCTAGATATCCCTTGCCTCCTACCTACTTGATTTCTGTTTACCTGCACTGTCTCCATTGTAGGGGCCCCAGAGCATTACTTTGCCCAGGGGCCCATGATGCCATTAAGACGGCCCTGCCTGGCTCGCAGTCTCCAATCGAATTCATCCCAAAGGTGTTCTATCAGGTTGAAGTCTGGATTCTGTGCAGGCCAGTCAATTTCCTCCACTTGGGGAGAATATCTTGTACCTGGTGTATCTCTTACCCCCCCTCAGCGATAATTCAGAAAGAGGCGACCCTTCCAGAAGGTGAACCAATGCCTGGGTCCTGTATCGGAGAGTCTGGGGATTACTGGTGATCCTGGAGGGGTGGAGAGTGGTAGTAGAAAGAGAGGGTGAGCGGGTAAAGTAAAGAAGAGAGAGAAGGTTAAGCGTATGAGTTCAAACACTTTGTATCGGCAAAAAGAGTAAAGAAACATGCCCCCCCAGGGTTAGGCATAGAACTGCCAGCACCCATCCCATAAACTGAAAGATCTGGACTGGTTATCCTAATCATCCCTGAGAGGCAAACTAGATGCCCTCTGAGACTAGGGGACGTCCACCACGGCCCGTCTGCTTGTGGTAAACATTAACTTTATACAAGGAACAGAATGCCCTTGGAAATAGTAATTTAAGGAATAGGGTGAGAATAGCCCACATAGAGGTATGGGGTTAAGCCCAGGTCGAGTGAGTAGGAAATGTCCCAACCAGGGCCCTGGTTCGGGTATGAGGATAGGCCAGTCATGTTGGCAGTGTCTCTTTTCACCGCTTGGAATGTTGTGTCAGCCAGTTGGGTTGCAGGAGGCTTGCTGGAGGTGGTCTTTTCAGCGACAAGGAGGGTCTCTTGTTGGGTGGAGGGGGAAGATGTTTCTGAGAGAGTAGGCCAAGGTGGAGCAGTAGACGTTCACCCTCCAAAAAGGATGAAAAAGCCGTATGCCTTATTGCTGTATGAAAAATTCAGGCGGAGAGGAATAGACCATCTATATGCTATTTCCTTCTGCTGTAGGATCTGGAGAAGTGGTTTAAGTGACCTTCTATTTTGTACTGTGTAGGGTGAGAGGTCAGCAAAAATCTGAACCGTGTGGCCCAGAATACTGAGAGCGGATGTGCCTCTCGATTTCCTCATCACCTCCTCCTTCACCAAATAAAAGTAGGGTTTGACTATAATATCTCTGGGTAGTCTGACTGGCGGGGGGGCTGTAATGCCCTTTGAGCTCTGTCGAGTTCCAGGCGGTGGTCAGCAATATCCGGGATAAGCCCCGTGATAAGGGCTTTGACAGCCTGTCGGACATCCTTCATTGATTTAGGAAGCCCCTTAATCCTGAAGTTGTACCTTCTTGACCTGTTCTCCTGGTCATCGGTCTTTGAAAGAGTGATTTCTAGTTGGTCCTGGACGTCTCGGATCCTGGTCGAATTTTGATTTATTCTGGCAACAGACTGGTCAGCCTTCTTTTCAATGACCTCTATCCTCATCCCCAGGTTCTGCAAGTCTGCATGAATTGATTAAGTGATTTGGGCTGCATTCAGTGCAAGGCCTCCGGACAGCATCTGTGAGAAGGTAGCCATCATAGATGGAAAGTCTGTGGGAGCTGGAGTGGTGTCACAGCCTTCCTCCTCATAGGCTAATAGGCCTGTATTTGGATCATGCATAGGGGTTGTAGGGATCCCTGGCAGCGATCTCCCCAGCAGGGATTCAGTGGGAGAGGGTGCCATAGTCAGTGCGGAGTTCGCTGTACCTGTTGAGAACAGAGGAGCTGTGTCTTGATCTGCTATGGATGCTTGGGCTGCAGCATCTGTGTTTCTCCCTCGTGAAGCGGTCACCATTTCAGCGTAGCTGATCGGGCCTGCGGTGGAGCTCATTTGGCGGGTGAGGCTTCTCCTGGCTGATGCTGAGGTCATCCGCCCGTTCCCTAAATGTTCCCCTGCCTGTTCATCCTGGTGAGGCGGGTGGGTGGGCGTTCTGGAGGCTGCAGCGGGGTTTCACAGGGCCTTGGTGCCACGGAGCTCTAGAGGGTCGCGGCCATCTTGGGAGCTGACCCGCATGCGCCTCCCACTTTTGATTTTTCATGTTCGTGTCCCATAGACTTTTCCCAGTGTTCGCACAAATTCTTTGTCTGTTCGCAAGTACTGGTGCGAACCGAACTGGGGGTGTTTGGCTCATCCCTATTTTTAGGGCATAATGCCGCGTGCACACAATTGGAAATTCTGCCAAGAAAAGTTTGATGTGAGATTTTGGTCGGAAATTCTGACCGTGTGTAGGCTCCATCTGACTTTTTCTGTCAGAATTTCCGACAGCAAAAATTATTGTCAGAAATTCAGATCGTCTGTATGCAATTCCGTGGCGCAAAAAAAAACATGCATTCTCGGAATTAATTCTACGCATGCTCGGAATCATTGAACTTCATTTTTCTCAGCTTGTTGTAGTGTTGTACATCACCGCGTTCTTGGCGGTCGGAATTTTGTGTGACCGTGTGTATGCAACACAAGTTTGAGACAAAATTCAGTCGGAAAAAAAAAAAATCCACAGTTTTCTTGTCGGAATTTCCGATCATGTGTACGTGGCATAAGGCTTGGGCACAGACAGGAATTCTGAGGAAAAACTGAAAATGTCTTATCAAATACTTACCGTAATTTTCCTTTCCTGATGGATTCCATGGCAGGTTAACCCCACCTCCACTCCTCCCCTATAGGACCCCCTCCCATAAATCTTTGCTCGGAGCCAGAGGCCGCATTCCGTAACTAGCCTCCTCAAGACACTGGGAGGGGGGACTCCTGCTGCCATGGAGTCCATCAGGAAAGGAAAATTCCGGTAAGTATTTGATAGGAAATGTTATGTTTTCCTTTCTGACTCCATGGGAGCCTACATATGGAAAGTAACTCTCCATACAACCAATAGACGGGCAATGCTACCCCAAGGCCTTAATTTGTACCATCAACTGACAGGACCTGCATGTCAAAATAAACAAAGCATAAGGAAGCAGACTCTACACAATAATGAGCCGTAAATGTATTGATTGAGGACCACAAGGCTGCCCTACAGACTACATTTGGAACCACATGCTGTGAAGCTGCCCAAGATGTAGACCCACTCCTGGTCAAGTGAGCAGACACTACCCCCAAACGAGCCAAGCCCTTGGCTCTCTAAGCCTGTTGGATGGCCTAGGCCAGTGATGGCAAACCTTGGCACCCCAGATGTTTTGGAACTACATTTCCCATGATGCTCATGCACTCTGCAATGTAGCTGAGCATCATGGGAAATGTAGTTCCAAAACATCTAGAGTACCAAGGTTTGTCATCACTGGCCTAGACAATCCGTGCCACAATCATCCTAGATGAGGCATGTTCCTCTGTCCTTTCTGGCAAAAGAATGACCATGCGTTCAGAAGCCTGATGGAATTTGTAGCTTTGTAGATATAAAAGACTCATGTACCCTTGGGAATTGAGGCAAGCATAGGTAACAGCACCGCTCGAAAGAATGTAAAGAAAAGTTCTACATGACCAGTGAATCAATCTCTGAGGCTTTTTATGCCGACGTGATAGCCAGGAAAAAGGCAAACTTGACAGAGAGACCTTTAACGGAGAAAGCCCTAGAACACTCTGCTCCAATTCCTGAGAAGGAGTTGAAAACAAGAGGGACACTTAATTTGGAAAACCTCTGCTTACTCAGAGGTCTGAGCCTAGCTGCTCCCTTGAAGAATTGTTGGGCAGGAAAAGATACTTAGACCGGCATACACCTGTGAAGGCCGATAAAGCTGACACTTAAACTTCGAGGAAGCTGATCATTAGAGCCAGATCTAAATCCGACTGGAGGAAGCCTAGAATATTTATACCTTCTAGATCACTACATGATCTGTCAGCAGCAGACATGTATTGAACAATCTTTGACCAGATTCTCCCGTAAACTTTGTGTTTTATTCTTCTAGTTTTCAACAGAGCAGACATACATCTGGAGGAGCAACCGTGGACCTCCAATCTCAAGAACCAGACCGTCAGACGCAACCGTGCTGGACATGGATTTAAAAGTGCACCCAGTGACAGAGGGTCTGGCATAAGCAGAGGGTGCACTGGGTTACGGAAGCTGAATTGTGCTAGCAAGGGGAACCCTGGCCTAATTGGCCAATAGGACATCACTGCTTCCACCTCCACAACCTCTGTTCAGAGTCTTTGTGGAAACCCAAGGTTGACCAGAACTGGAAGAAATGTACAGGAACTGCATTTCCAATGATCCATCAGGGCATCTGTGTCTGAAAATCTCCACATGTAGAGACAATTCGTTGTTGTCCAATTGGACTCTGGAAAGAAAGTCTGTTCGAATATTTTAGACTCTGGGGACATAAGCCGCTGAGGTGTAGGCTCGAATCTTCTGAACCCAAGACATAATTGGCTCTGCTTCCTGTAATAGAGAACAGGCTGTGAGTCCCCTTTGTCTTTTAATGCAGGAGACCGCTGTGGTGTTGACTAACCTAAGAGTAATGAAGCTCCTATTCGTTATATGGTGAAAGGCCTGTAGGATGCAGAAGGCTGCCCGATGTTTCAGAATGTTCAACACAATCTGTGAAATTGACAGCCCCATCTGCATTGAGCTATCCCCGACAGGCAGCAAGACCCCCCCCCCCCCATTCCGTATTGCTAGCATCGGACATGATTGTGAAATAGGAAATGGGGCAATAGAATGGCAAATGAGCCAGTTTTTCCATTGCAGCAACCAGGGACTCGCTCTCATGACTGAGGTTATGTAGAGGACCTGAATTATGCTTCCTGGCTTGCACTGCTTGCGAAATCCCTTCCGAAAGGGCCGCCTTCTTCAGCTTCCACTGGACCCTTGGATCCGTAGGCACCATAGTGCCAATCATTTTAGACACTAAAAGGTGCACAGGTGTGAAGAAGACAGGGCCAGGAGTATTCTGTTCCAGAACATCGGAATGCAGAGTTAAGGCGATGGTCCTCTTGATTATATTGAACTGAGCCCCGAGGCATACAGGAGACTGAGTGGGCTCCAGGTGACTCTTTTCCAGATTCAGCTGCCATACAAATTTGAGGAGCATTGAAAAGACCTAAGCTCTGGGCTCCCACAACTGCCCTTTGTTTGGGACAGTAGGAGAAGTACGTCCATGTAACTATGCAGGCATATGCTCCTTGTTCTGATAAAGACCATAACAACCAATAAAACCCTGAAAATACACTGGGTGATGTTGAAAGTCCAAAAGGCTGGAGCTGGAGATAGTCTCGACCCTTAGTGAACCAAAGTAACTAGCGGAAGTCTTCTACAATTGGCACACGAAAGTAAGCATCTATTGGAAACAAGCCAGTCACTGGCTGGACCCCCTTTGAATCAGACACAATGTTTCCAACATACCCCCATAAATTAACGGCGGCGGCGTAAGCTACGCCTGGGCCGCCCATGGGCATGGGCATGGCTAACCAGAGGAGCCTCCTGGGGGGGGGTGAGCAGGGGAAGGAGGATCATCCTGGGGGGGTGGGTGAGCAGGGGAAGGAGGATCATCCTGGGGGGGAGGGTGAGCAGGGGAAAGAGGAGCCTCCCCTGGTGACTGTACTCTTGCTGGCCTGCCCTCCAAGGCCACTGCTATCCTGTTCAGACAGATTGTGAGGGCAGCCGTATTGGCCTGGCCAGCCCAGGTATTGGCCTGGACAGCCTGGGTCAGGGCACTCACCTCCTGGGCCACGCATGTTGTGGCGGTCTGCAGGTCACACAAGCATGTGATGACCGCCAAGGAGTTTGTGGCCACATCAGAGAGTGACTCCTTAATTAAGCCCAGGCTGTCCTCCATCTGGCTCAGAGTCTGTTTAATCTGAGCCAGATTGCGGGTCTGCCGGGCATTGTCCCTCTGCAGACTGGCCGGCAGACACTCGGCCACCCCCCTGGTCTCATGGGTCGCCATCCTGTCTTGTGGCCTGGGAGGAGGGGAGAGAGAGACCCTTGTGGGTTGAGGCCTGTTGGGGGAGGAGTGGGAGGGGCTACCCCTGATGGTGGCCTGACTGCTGCCAGCCTCAGGGGTAGCCTCAAGGGTCAACAAATCCGAGGCCAAAAGGACTTGCCTGGCAATCTCCATATCTTCATCCTCCAACCCCTGATCCTCCTCCCCCTCAACCTCCTCATGAGGGGAGGTGTGGCCACTCCCCTCCCCTGGGGACTCCTGCCCTTCTTGGGACTCCTCAGCAGCCTCTTGTCCAGGGGATGGTGCATCCTGGCCTGATGGCCCAGCAACCTCCTGGCCTGATGGGCCAGCAATCTCCTGGCCATCTGTGGAGGACACAAAACAATCACAGGTTGGAGGATCCACACACTTGGCACACACACATGCTAATCACCAGATAGAAAAAGCCAAAACTTACCTGTCCTCACAGGAGAATCAGATTGATAGCCAGGCAGGCCCACCACCTGCTGTGGGTGGAAACACCGGGCCACTACCCATTCCTTCTCACTCAGCCTGATGGGGCAGGGTGCGCCTCCTCCAGTGCCCCTGGCATGGGCATTGATCTTGGCCATCTTCTCACGGACCAGGCTCTTAAGATCGTTGATCTTCTTTTGTATCCCACCGGGGGTCCTCGTCTCCCCCCCCAGCCGCATTGATCTGATCCGTAATTTTTTGGATGATCGCCTTCCTCCTGGCCGGGGGGGTGTTCCGGCTCTCAGGGCCATGTAAATAACGCCCATATTGGGCGATGCCCCTAGCAAGAATCTGCTTCTCTATGCTCGAAAAATTGAGCTTCCTGCGCTTCGGTGCCATACCACCCAACACTCAGCAACAACAAAAAACAAACACAACAAACAAACACAAATACTCACACAACAAACAAACAAAAATACTCACACAACAAACAAACACAAAAATCAAACCACACAAGCAGACAGCTACTACAAATTCAAAAACAAACTCCGAAAAAACAAACAGAAAAAAAACTCAGAAAAAACACACAACTACTACACTCTACTACTCCTCCAAATTTTTTAACTAACACGAACCTCACCAACACACACCAACAGACGACAGAGCAGAAGCAACTTGCTCTAGGAAAGGGGAACACAGGGATGTACTTTTGCAAGGGAAGTGTGTTTGTCTGGGGCTATTTATACACAGGGCGATTCTCAAACTAAGTACGCTTGGCCTTTTTCCTATCTCACTGATTGCGCCGAGCCAAGTTCTGCACATGCCCAGTGAGGTGCTGATTCGTGCGCGCATGCGCAGTACGGTCGGCCCTTCATTTGCATGGGGTCACGGCTCATTACAATGGAGCACGCCCACTTCCTTCCCACTTGCAATAACCCCGCCTTACGCCTCGGGATTTAAGTTACGCTTGCGCAATTTGAGCCGCAAATGCGCTGTGGATACAGCACTTACGACAAAAAATTAAGGCGCCGGAACTTAAATGACATACGTTTTGAGTAACTTCATTTGTGCCGCTGTTTGTGAATCTGGCCCTAAGATTTGTTTCGCCATTGAGAGTCTGAAATTCGTTGAGGTGTTGGACTGTGCTTGTGAAGAAGGGGTTAAGGTCAGGTCGTTTGGCTAAAGGCATTGGCTGCACGTGCAAAGGAGTGACGTGCCCAAGCAACGTGCCCAGAAAATAACTGAAAGTGGGAGGAGTTACCCACCCCTGTGTGAGACGTAAGTGAGCATGTTGCCAAGAGACAGTGTGATTTGCCCATCCTAGAGAGAGGATCGTGCGCTCGTGTAGGTGTATCCAACACCATCGGAGAGGCTGAGGCCTACTATGTCTTTGGCTGATGTTAGCTCAAGTTCCGCTCCAACTGGAGCTTCGTTGACGGACACTGGGATCCGAATGAAGCCGCAGGGGCATTTCGTGCATTATACGAGCGGCAGCGTGGAGGCGCTCGGTGTGTCCTGGCCAAGATGTGAGGGGCTGGCAGTCCGGATCAACCTTTCGCCCGATGTTTGAGGTGCGGTGAGTACCTTTTAGAAGTGGATCAGCCTACAGATTCACCCTGTGCCTATCGAGTGGACTGGATCACAGGGACCGTTACTTACTCCCTGGCCCGCTACCGCTACTGCTACTGCTACGCCTGTTGTGTCCCCTACTGTGAGTGACTGTGACCAAATTGAAGGAAAGGTTTTTGCAGCAGGTGTGGACCACGTGTATGGCGATGGTACCCGCTCGTCTCGCCACCAAGAAGGTGGGCTATGTGAAAGCTTCCCACGGCCGTGGTCGAGCCCTGCCCCATCGTATAACGGGAACAGACTCCGGGGAGATGCTCGCAATGGACTCTGGGGATACCATGCTGCGGGTGGATATCCCACAAACAAATTGGGAGGTTGTGTTTGATAAAGGTGTCGTCACCGGAGGGAAGGATGTGCCTCCAACCATGACACATGCCTTGAAAAGGTCTCCCGAGGCCTGTGTGATGCCAGGACTGGGACACTCCCGTACACTACCTAAACTTGCCTGCTTACAAAGAATCTTAATGAAAAGGGTAGCCCTTGATTATGGGTGGGAGTTCCCCTATGTGCCCGAGGCCACCATAAAGGAGATTGAGGAAAATCGTAAAGGATGGTACCGAGATGCCATTTGGGTCTACCTTAAAAAGCCGTCCCGGGTCTTTAATATGTTGTTCATCCTAACTCACCGCTTTGAAGGTTGTCGGGAGTCTTGGAGCTATGGCTGGCATATTTACAGTGATCGGGTGGTAATTTAACGGCCTGGAAAAGATGACCGGATCTATTCGATCACAACTGTTGACAACCAGGGAAGAACCCTTACCTTGCCCGATCCCAGGTTCTACTTGTGAGGAGAACCGGCAGAACTTGCTCACTGGGTTTGTGTTTTTTTTACTCCTTTTTGAAGAAGTCCACTCAGGAACTATGTTTTTCCTCGCAATTGCTGAGAAGTGTTTGACTCTGGGGGATAAGAACCTAGTCAGTTTAGATTAGGGCTCAAGAGGACTTCTTGGTCAAGAAAAAAAAAGAGAATATATCTTCGCTGGCAGAATGTGGTGCACAATTAGATCAGAGACATTGCCGCTAGAGGGCAGTGTTCGATAACTTTTAGGAGAGACTTTGTTTGTTTTTCTCTCTCTTTTCATAACTTGCCTAGCACTTAGGTTTTGAATGCTCCTTGGTAAGGAAGGAGGCTTCATCTTTGTGGCGGAAAGGTGCAGCTTCACTCTTCTTTAGGGAATGTAAATAATTTGTGATTGTGTATGTTTCTTTTTGTTTTTTTTTTCAGGTCCAGTTGATC
Organism: Rana temporaria; assembly: GCF_905171775.1. NCBI lineage: Eukaryota > Metazoa > Chordata > Amphibia > Anura > Ranidae > Rana > Rana temporaria. The sequence goes on along the minus strand of NW_024404412.1, from coordinate 242,652 downwards.
TTCTATCAAGACTGTCAGAGAATGAGGCAGACTAGATAAATAGGAATATTAATGTGAATTGTACAAATACTGTGATGTGATAACATTTGTTATGTTTTATTTTCTCTCTTCCTCCCTACTGTCACTGTATTGTTCAGTGGATTCAGATGGGCGCTCAGGCTTGAGACGCCATAGTTCTGACACTGGGGACAGTGTCTAGTTTAGTGGGGGGAGTATGTAGCGGCCTGCTACTTTCATAGCTGGCGCTGCCTTAAATTTAGAGGGTAGTCAGAGATTTAACTCCCTCTGACTGTATTGTTTTACCAAATTTGGGCCTCTGTTCCAGCCGTGGCTGTACTGTGAGTGACCATTATTGTTGTCTGGGGTGTTGGTCCCATCCCAGGCTAAGGGTGGCAGCAGTCGAGTCAAGGTGTATTGGGTGTTTTTTCTCGGCAGCCAATCAGTTTTAGGGGTTGATAGCCAGAGCGTAGACCCACAACTAACCAGCAGCTCCTTCGGGGGTAGTGATACACGTGGGGGCTCGTCCGGGATTGGCTGTTACTATATTAACTATTTCTTATTATTTCATTGTTTGAATAATAATACATCCCATGAAAATATTTCCCACCGCACTATCCAGATGAGTTATCGGGTCACTGACACTTATGGAAAAATGTATCCAACTTTATTCCGTATGACCCCGGAAGATCAGGTCCATTATGGAGCCCTTATAAAATATTTGCAGCATATGGGGTGGAACTGGGTTGGAATATTAACATCATGGGACGGCAGCGGTGATGAGGAGGCCCAAGATCTGAGTAAGATGATGAGCCAACACGGGATCTGCATAGATTATATCATTCAGATCACTCCAGATCCAATGAAGCTTTCTCAGAACGCAAGAATTATTAGTGAATCAGCGGCTAAGGTGGTCATAATGTGTGGAACTTTCACATTGAACTTTTTTTATTTGGCTTCTCACATACCCGCTGTTATGGAAAAGATCACATTTATTTTTCCACCATCATGGAGTAAACTAAATAATATATATGATGTGAACTTTACACCAATCAACTGCAGCTTCTTATTTCTATGGGCGCAAAACAAAAGAATAAACCTCAATATGTATAAGAATCGTGTTTCCTTCTACAGCTGCTTCCACGACCCGATCCTGGAAGATATTTGGATTAATGGGTTTGGGTGCCTCTCCCCAAATCCACACAAAAATTACTATTTTCAGTTAATCTATGGGTTTTCTGCAAAAGATTGTAGGGATATTAAAGATCTTTCAGAGATGTTTGATGCGTATGCAGCTCTGCCCACCTATGCATACAGGGCTGTAAATGTTCTGGCCCACGCTCTACATGGAATGTTAATGGAGAAAAAGACATCTGAGCCCAATGGATTCCAGCACAGAGTAAGTTGGATAACAAGTGTTTATATGACTACGATCCTATTCTAGCAATATAAAATAATTACGTGAGATGGACTACTATCTCTGTCCTCCCTCTCGCTGCCAGTGTGGTCAGGAAAACTGCAGTCACCAACATGAATGTATGTTTTCTTCTACAGTTTTCAGAAATCCCAACCTGCAAAAACTCTAATTTCAGGGAGGTGCCCCCCCCCTCCACAGAGGAAAGCAGTGAGCAGTGTATGGGGAAGATCAGTATACACATGGGCAGAGCAGTACACAGGGGGAGAGCAGTGAGCAGTATACGGGGGAGAGCAGTGAGCAGTATATGGGGGAGATCAGTATACAGTAGGGCAGAGCAGTATACAGGGGGAGAGCAGTGAGCAGTATACGGGGGAGAGCAGTGAGCAGTATATGGGGGCAATAAGTATAGAGTGGGGCAGAGCAATATACAGGGGTAGAGCAGTGAGCAGTATACGGGGGAGAGCAGTGAGCAGTATATGAGGGAGATCAGTGAGCAGTATATGGGGGAGATCAGTATACAGTGGGGCAGAGCAGTATACAGGGGGAGAGCAGTGAGCAGTATACGGGGGAGAGCAGTGAGCAGTATATGGGGACAATAAGTATAGAGTGGGGCAGAGCAATATACAGGGGTAGAGCAGTGAGCAGTATACGGGGGAGAGCAGTGAGCAGTATATGGGGGAGATCAGTATACAGTGGGGCAGAGCAGTATACAGGGGGATAGCAGTGAGCAGTATACGGGGGAGAGCAGTGAGCAGTATATGGGGGCAATAAGTATAGAGTGGGGCAGAGCAATATACAGGGGTAGAGCAGTGAGCAGTATACGGGGGAGAGCAGTGAGCAGTATATGGGGGAGATCAGTATACAGTGGGGCAGAGCAGTATACAGGGGGAGAGCAGTGAGCAGTATATGGGGGGAGAGCAGTGAGCAGTATATGGGGGCAATAAGTATAGAGTGGGGCAGAGCAATATACAGGGGAAGAGCAGTGAGCAGGTTACGGGGGGAGAGCAGTATATGGGGATGGCAGTAGGTAGTATAGAGTAGGGGGAGCAGTGAACAGTATATGGGGATGGCAGTGGGTAGTATAGAGTGGGGGGGGGAGCATTGAGCAGTATATGGGGATGGCAGTGGGTAGTATAGAGTGGGGGGAGCATTGAGCAGTATATGGGGATGGCAGTGGGTAGTATAGAGTAGGGGGAGCATTGAGCAGTATATGGGGATGGCAGTGGGTAGTATAGAGTGGGGGGAGCATTGAGCAGTATATGGGGATGGCAGTGGGTAGTATAGAGTAGGGGGAGCAGTGAGCAGTATATGGGGATGGCAGTGGGTATTATAGACTGGGGGGAGCATTGAGCAGTATATGGGGATGGCAGTGGGTAGTATAGAGTAGGGGGAGCAGTGAGCAGTATATGGGGATGGCAGTGGGTATTATAGACTGGGGGGAGCATTGAGCAGTATATGGGGATGGCAGTGGGTAGTATAGAGTAGGGGGAGCAGTGAGCAGTATATGGGGACGGCAGTGGGTATTATAAAGTGGAGGGGAAGCAGTGAGCAGTATATAGGGATGGCAGTGGGTAGTATAGACTGGGGGAAGAAGTGAGCAGTATTTGGGGATGGCAGTGGGTAGTATAGACTGGGGGGGCAGTGAGCAGTATATGGTGATGGCAGTGGGTAGTATAGACTGGGGGAAGAAGTGAGCAGTATATGGTGATGGCAGTGGGCAGTATACAGTGGGGGGAGAGTAGTGGAGTGGTTTGGGGGGAACAGTATACAGAGGGGAGCAGTGAGCACTGGCAGTATAGGGGAGCACAGTAAGGGGAGGAGCAGTGAGCAGCATGAAGTGTACTGACCACATTAGGGAGCGGAAAGATTGTAGATGGAGGGATTTGATGTAGGAGTCACTTACCATATTGATAGAGGTGAAGCCTTCCAGGGTTGCCATGGATGTTCTTCCTCCCAGTCCTCTACCATGCAACTACCTGTGCATGTATGTGAATATGGCCACCCCCCCGCCCTGTCCACCAGCTCAGGAAGCCTGCGGAGAAACTGCCGGCTGGGAGAGAGACCATCGGGTCTGGCAGCCACAGGAGTTTACACATTGGGGAAAAGGCTGCACTGCTCCCAGGGGAAAGCAGAGGCAGTCCTGGTTACATAGTGTCTGACAGGTGCCCGCTCAGATCCCCTGGAGCATTGGAGGGGCACAATTGCAACCCCTGAAGGTCCTCCAGTGGGGTTGCATATTGAGGAACCGATGTGTCCATTTCTCTCCTGCTGCCGCTGGATGCCTGCAGGAGAGAGAGGAGGAATAGGAGAAGCGGGCATTCAGCGGTGGCAGGAGAGAAATGGACACCTCCATATACCACCCCTTCCCTGGCAGAGTGTGACAGGGCGCATCGGGTGCCCAGGAGCCGCAGCCTAAAGCGGGGGACTCCTGCACCACGCAGGAGATTTGGGATGTCTGAGTTTTAAAGATAAAAAAATAGTTGGTCTTTAAAATAAGAAGGGAGGGGGATGATTGGACTTTTTGACCTTTTTTTTTTACTTATTTCTTTGTGTACACCGTGTTAAAAGGTACATTCAAAGGGCCAGATTCTCAAAGAGTTACGCCGGCGTATCAACAGATACGCCAACGTAACTCCGAATCTAAGCCCGTCGTATGTTTAAATGTATTCTCAAACTGAGATACACTTAAACATGCCTAAGATGGCCTGCAGAGCGGACTTTTTCCAGCGGACAAATGTTTCTTAACATGCTAAGAAACATGTCCGCTGGAAGCCTGTCCGTCGGACGTGTTCGGTCGTCTGTACAGACTCACCGGACATGTCCGATCGGCCGCCATCCCTCGCATGCGTCAAAGTGATTCGACGCATGCGTGGAAGCATTGACCTTCCAGGGTCGCGCACGTCGCCGCATCATCGTCGCCGCGACGGCGCGGCCACGTCGCGACACGTCACCGCGTTTGTTTTCCGCGGGGATTTTGGTCTGATGGTGTGTACAGCCATCAGACCAAAATCCGGTAGCGGACATGTCCGATGAAAACGGTTCGCGGACCGTTTTCATCGGACAGATCCGCTGGTGTGTACGGGGCCTGAGAGATACAAGGCGTAAAGATAAACATGCCCCCTAGGTGGCGTATCAAAAGTTAAGTTATGTTTCCCGCGTCGAAATTTGTCAATTTTACGTCGTTTGCGTAACTCGTCCGTGAATGTGGCTGGACGCCATTTACGTTCACATCGAAACCAATGACGTCCTTGCGACGTCATTTAGCGCAATGCACGTCGGGAAAATTTAGGGACGGCGCATGCGCAGTACGTTTGGCATGGGAACGCGCCTAATTTAAATGATCCACGCCCCCTACCTGGATCATTTGAATTAGGCGGGCTTGCGCCGGGGGATTTACGCTACGCCGCCGCAACTTTACAGGCAAGTGCTTTGTCAATCAAGCACTTGCCCGTAAAACTTGCGGCGGCGTAACGTAAATGCGATATGTTACGCCGCCGCAGTTCTACGTGAATCTGGCCCAAATAGTCCAGATTCATAAATGGTATGTTTCACGTATACTGTATATATATATAATAAATAATAAATTCCACTGCGCTACTGTGAGTAAACAGAGTAATGAAAAAGTGATGTGTAAATAATACCTGAGGCAGCTATATCTAAAAGGTGTTCACATAACACAATAAGAGAAAACAAACTGAATAAATGGTGATAAGCGCTCCAGGTATGTGATGGAACACAATACAGTATATGAGCAAATGAATAAAACACAATCAAATAAAAAGGGGGTGAGTGACCAAACTCAAAAATGTGCTGTGCGTGTCAAAGTGAACACTGGAATTAACTGAAAAGCAGTAGTGTAAGGACACCGTGAAACACTATGGGGGTGTCGCGTCCCCTGTGTATCAAGAGTCACTACAAAGTGCACATGTGCATATAAATAATGTAAAAGGATAAATGGTGATAATAGGTAATCCCTAGATAGATCTAAAATAGGCAGCAATATTGATGGTGATATGACAGTCTATTGGTGAGGATGGTGGAATGTTCACATATGACAATTCCTGTATGCAAGGCAGTGATATGGGGATCCTTATTGGTATTGTAGTTCCCTTACCATGAAGGTGCTATATGTACGCATATAGGGATATCCCTCAGGGTTTCCAAACGCCTATTCCCTTGGGTCACTCAATGCAGGTATTTTCAGCAGGTGTATGCCTTGAAGATGTTGATAGTATTGGTCCTCCGGGTCTCCAATTACTCGGTTGGCTGCAGCTGCTGCATCGCTCCAAAAGGAGTCCAAATGGTGGTATTCCAATGGGTAAAGCAATGGGATAAGGAGAAAAAATTGCCTCCGATTGTGTAGTGGGTTTAGGGATCCAAAAATTATTTATTTAAGAACATATAAAAAGCAGGTGATACAGAGGATAGCTCAGACGGCGGTTAGATATTTCCAAACAGCGCTGGTGGATACAGTGCAGACGTGGCATTTGAAATTACCGCCTACGTCCTGTGGCCTCCGGCTTGTGTGAGTGATTTCCTCGGTCTCGGCTTGCGACTCCCTACGGCGTTACGTCACGCACCTCGTGACTTCATCAGGGGATGAAGTCACGAGGTGCGTGACGTAACGCCGTAGGGAGTCGCAAGCCGAGACCGAGGAAATCACTCACACAAGCCGGAGGCCACAGGACGTAGGCGGTAATTTCAAATGCCACGTCTGCACTGTATCCACCAGCGCTGTTTGGAAATATCTAACCGCCGTCTGAGCTATCCTCTGTATCACCTGCTTTTTATATGTTCTTAAATAAATAATTTTTGGATCCCTAAACCCACTACACAATCGGAGGCAATTTTTTCTCCTTATCCCATTGCTTTACCCATTGGAATACCACCATTTGGACCCCTTTTGGAGCGATGCAGCAGCTGCAGCCAACCGAGTAATTGGAGACCCGGAGGACCAATACTATCAACATCTTCAAGGCATACACCTGCTGAAAATACCTGCATTGAGTGACCCAAGGGAATAGGCGTTTGGAAACCCTGAGGGATATCCCTATATGCGTACATATAGCACCTTCATGGTAAGGGAACTACAATACCAATAAGGATCCCCATATCACTGCCTTGCATACAGGAATTGTCATATGTGAACATTCCACCATCCTCACCAATAGACTGTCATATCACCATCAATATTGCTGCCTATTTTAGATCTATCTAGGGATTACCTATTATCACCATTTATCCTTTTACATTATTTATATGCACATGTGCACTTTGTAGTGACTCTTGATACACAGGGGACGCGACACCCCCATAGTGTTTCACGGTGTCCTTACACTACTGCTTTTCAGTTAATTCCAGTGTTCACTTTGACACGCACAGCACATTTTTGAGTTTGGTCACTCACCCCCTTTTTATTTGATTGTGTTTTATTCATTTGCTCATATACTGTATTGTGTTCCATCACATACCTGGAGCGCTTATCACCATTTATTCAGTTTGTATATATATATACACAGTATCTCACAAAAGTGAGTACACCCTTCACACCCCTCACATTTTTGTAAATATTTTCTTGTATCTTTTTATGTGACAACACTGAACACTGAAAAAAAAGGCACTTTGTATCTGTTTGTATGCATCTGTTCAGAAGATTTCATCCTCACTTTCTGTCCCAATGCCAAAGGTTTTTTTTGAAAATTTGGGTTTTTTAGTGAAACAAGGATTGTGATAAAGTGAGTGAGTGAGAAACTTATATAGCGCAACACATGCAAACTGAATAAAGCATCAGTGGACAGGAGACACCTCTTACAGAAGAGAATTTTCCTTCCTAGAGGTAGATTTCCTCTCACTTCCTGTTGTCTCCTTCCATTTGCAAGTAGGAGTCGTTTGTAAGTCGGATGTTTGAAAGTAGGGGCCTGCCGTATATACTCTGCAGAAATTTGGGCCCTAGGTGTTGCCACAACACTCTAAGCCCTCACAGTTAGTCTTGGTGGGCGCTGGGACGCCCTGCTGTAAACTATTATATCAAGAACTGTAATTACATGCCATTGTTGAACAGTGGTAGAAAAATTGGCCTTTGGTGGTGGCGCTGGTGCCACAACACTGTTACTCTTGGTGGGCGCTGGAACAGGCCCTGCTGTGAAATATTAGATCAAGTATTGTAATTACATGGACTTGTTGAACAGGGGCAGAAAAACTGGGCCTTTGGTGGTGGTGGTGGTGGTGGTGCTGGTGCCACAACACTGTAAGCCCCCACGGTTAGTCTTGGTGGGCACAGGAATGGGCCATGCTGTGAAATATTAGATCAAGAATTGTAATTACATGCACTTGTTGAACAGGGGCAGAAAAATTGGGCCTTTGGTGGTGGCGCTGGTGCCACAACACTGTTACTCTTGGTGGGCGCTAGGTACAGGCCATGCTGTGAAATATTAGATCAAGAATTGTAATTACTTGCCCCTGTTGAATAGGGGCAGAAAAATTGGGCCTTTGTTGGTGGTGGTGCTGGCGCTGGTGCCACAACACTGTAAGCCCTCACAGTTAGTCTTGGTGGGCACAGGAATGGGCCCTGCTGTGAAATATTAGATCAACAATTGTAATTACATGCCTCTGTTCTGACGAAGTTCCAAGGCACATGGAACTAAACATGTAAACTCTTTGGGATCAGCACCCCCCGTACATGTTGAGCTTTGTTACCCCCGTATTGGCTCAGCGATATCTATACTTTGAGCCATAATGCAGCTTGCTGGAGGACACCATATGGAGACATGAATTGCCTACATTGAGGACAATCACCACCCTCCGTGTAGAGTTGCATTATAACTGTTTGGACTGGAGACTGGAGATTATTATATATCTTGTTTGGACATTGGCATCAACTATTGTTTCACCGGACAATCAATGTATCAATGTTCCTTGTCCCTCTGGTATTTTCATTGATATCTTGTCTCTTCTAAGCTATCTATTAGAGTGGAGTGGTGTCTCTTATTATTTTACCACATTCATGTGGTTTGTATATTTATTTCCAGGTGTTTTTTCAGTGCCGCTTTTCCACACACGGACAGTGGACATTCATAGCCTGTCATTACAGGGAATCACTGTCCTGTGTGGGAACTATTAGGGGTATATTTTGTTAGTAACTTGGCTCTTTATCTAGGGGGGGGGGGGGTGTCTGTGATTTGTGGAGGGTGGGTGTGCTATTCATGTATATCGGTCCTCCTTCGGGGGAATTGAGCTTGTTTAGTTATCAGTATATGCCTTTACTGGGGTTCTTCTAATGGGGAATGATCTGGGTAGGTCCACCTATTACTTATAGGGGACCTATTACTTATATAGCTTATAGCTTTACTAAAATTTGTAGTCAACTCTTTAGGGTGTACAGCGGTCTGTTTCTTTATTATTTTTTTTTTTTGGTCATGCCCCTGTTAAACAGGGGCAGAAAAATTGGGCCTTAGGCACTGGTGCTGGTGCCACAACACTGAAACCCCTCACAGATACTCTAGTTGGAGCGCAGGAATGAGCCCTGCTGCAAAATATACCACTGTGCCGGTTCTCATTCTTACTGACCATAAAAATCTCACATTCTTGTCTGAGGCTAAGCACCTCTCTCCCAGAAGGGCACGATGGGCTCTTTTCTTGTTGAGCTTTGAATCCATAGACAGAGGCCCTGGACCCACCTATCTATGGATTTCATTGTGGAGTTACCCAACTCCCAGGGCAACGCAGTTATCCTTATGGTGATAGACCGGTTCTCAAAAATGTCTCACTGTATTCCACTTAAGAAGTTGCCTACGTCTAAGGAATCGGCTTCCATTTTTGCTTGGGAGATCTTTCACTTACATGGTTTACCCAAGGTCATTGTCTCTGACAAGGGAAGTCAGTTTGTGGCGCGGTTCTGGCGAGCCTTTTGTGCACAATTCGGAATTAAGCTTGCCTTCTCCTCTGTGTATTACTCGTCTAATGGGGCTGCAGAACGAGTCAATCAGTCCTTGGAGCAATTCCTGCATTGCTATATTTCTGACCATCACAACTGGTCAGACCTCTTACCTTGGGTGGAGTTAGCTCACAATAGTGCTCTGAATCCTGCTTCCCGTTTGTCCCCGTTTATGGCGAACTATGGTTTCCAACCTTCCGTGTTGCCTGACTCGTTTGTTCCTCAGAGTATTCCTGCGTTAGAGGGACATCTTCGTGGTCTTAATTCCAACAGGGTACAAGTCCAGGAGGCTTTGCGACAGCCTAATGAGAGGAACAGACTCCATGCTGACCACAGATGCCTGCCTTGCGCCTTCCTACTAGGTCGGGGACAGAGTCTGGCTGTCATCTTGCAACCTCCGACTTTGTGTTCCCTCTCTGAAGTTTGCACCTCGGTTTTATTGGACCTTTCCGTATACTTGGTAGGATAAACCCAGTGGCTAACGCGTTGGACCTTCCTTCCAGTATGCGCATCTCTAATGTGTTTCATGTCTCTCTGCAACCGTTTTATCACCTCAGTGCCACGTCCTCACACTATACAGGTTGAGAGCCATGTGGACTATGAAGTACAGTCGATTGTTGACTACCGTAGGTTCCGTGAGCGCATACAGTGCCTGGTGCATTGAAAGGGGTATGGTCCGGAGGAACGCTCCTGGGTCCCATCCTCGAACGTACATGCCCCTGTCCTTCTCCATGATTTCCATAGACATTTTCCCCTCAAGCCCAGTGGTCCTCCGAGGGGGAGGGGTCGTTGAGGAGGGGGTACTGTCAGGGCTGGGCTCAGCCCTTCTTCTCTGTGCTGGCAGCTCAGCTGTCAGCTAATTGCCATCTCCCATCTCTCCACAGCGATCCACCTGTTGATGATCCTGCTCGTCAGCTCTGCCTATTTAAAGCTTTTCAGTTCATTTGCTCTCTGCATTCGCCTGTGTCAACATCACAAGAGACTTTCTCCTGCATTCCTGTTGAAGACCTGCTTGACTGACGTTCCCTCTGGCTACAGATCCTGCTTGCTGTACTACTACCTTTATCGCTGGCTCTTGGACATTGGCTTGGTCGACTAACCTATCCGGTTAAAAAATAAAAAACCTATCCGGTTACTGAACTATGTTTTGACTACGCTTACTCTGTTTACCTTTTTATTTTTATTATTAAACAAGAGTGATTTAACTGTACTTCTGTCTCGGTCTGATTCATGGTTTCTGACAAGGAAATGGTTCCAGTAATCCATGTCCTTAGTCTACTTGTCTTCAGCAAACTGATAGGCCTCGTACACATGGCCGAGGAACTCGACGTGCCAAACACGTCGAGTTCCTCGGCGAGTTCAGCCCTGAAGCCGCCGAGGAGCTCGGCGGGCCGAGTTCTCCCATAGAACAACGAGAAAATAGAGAACATGTTCTCTATTTTCTCAACGAGTTCCTCGGCGGCTCCATCGGGCCGAAAGTGTACACACGACAGAGTTTCTCGGCAGAATCCGGCTCTGACCGAGTTTCTCGCTGAATTCTGCCGAGAAACTCTGTCGTGTGTACGAGGCCTTAGGCCTCGTACACACGACCGAACATGTCTGCTGAAACTGGTTCGCGGACCAGTTTCAGCAGACATATTTGGTCGTCTGTACGGCCAACCGGACAATTTTCCGGCGGATCGGACAGGTTTCCAGCGGATGAATGTTTCTTAGCATGCTAAGAAACATGTCCGCTGGAAGCCTGTCCGTCGGACATGTCCGGTCGTCTGTACGACTTACCGGACATGTCCGCTTGGCCGAAAGCCCTCGCATGCGTCGAAGTGATTTGACACATGCGTGGAAGCATTGACCTTCCAGGGTCGCTCACGTCGCTGCGTCATCGTTGCGGCGACAGCGCGGCCACGTCACCGCGCGGATTTCGGTTTGATGCTGTGTACAACCATCAGACCGAAATCTCAGCGGACCGTTTTCATCAGACATGTCCCCTCGTGTTTACGAGGCCTTAGCGGACTTTCTTATGCATCATCTTTAGAAGAGGCTTCCTTCTGGGGCGACAGCCATGCAGACCAATTTGATGGTAAGATTGGGCGACTGAGCGGTGGAAGGTCAATGCTTCCACGCATGTGTCAAAAAGATATAATAAAATATATATAATAAATGTGAGGGGTGTACTCACTTTTGTGAGATGCTGTACATGCAGATTCATCCAATCTGGAAATGAAATGAATGATTGACGGTTCTCTGTATTCTTAGGTTGGAGGATTCTTTTTATATCAGAGAAATGTACATGGGAACATTGCAGGAGAATCAAAAAGTGAAGAATACGTGATTCTCCATAGAAAGACCACCTAGTAACCTGAATCTAACTCTATCGTTTTTCTATTTTTTTAACCACTTAAGGACCCCTTCACACCGATATACGTCAGCAGAATGGCACGGCTGGGCACAAGCATGTACCTGTACGTCCCCTTTAAGAGCCCAGCCGTGGGGTCTCAAGCACGCTCGCGGCCCGGTCCGAAGCTCCGTGACTGTGCCTGCGGGACCCGCGGACCCGATCGCCGCCGGTGTCCCGCAAACGGTCACAGGAGCTGAAGAACGGTGAGAGGTGTGTGTAAACAAACCTTCCCCGTTCTTCACTGTGGCAATGTCAGTGATCGTCTGTTCCCTGATATAGGAAAAGACGATCAGTGACGTCACACGTCCAGCCCCGCCCCCCTACAGTTAGAAACACATGTGAGGTCACACCTAACCCCTACAGTGCCCCCCTAGTGGTTAACTCCTAAACTGCAATTGTCATTTTCACAGTAAACAATACATTTTTATAGCGCTTTTCGCTGTGAAAATGACAATGGTCCCAAAAATGTGTCAAAAAATGTGTAAAAAATTTGTCAAAATTGTCCGATGTGTCCGCCATAATGTCGCAGTCACGGAACAAAATGCTGATCGCCGCCATTAGAAGTAAAAAAAAAATATTAATAAAAATGGCATAAAACTATCCCCTATTTTGTAAACGCTATAAATTTTGTGCAAACCAATCGATAAACGCTTATTGCGATTTTTTTTAACAAAAATAGGTAGAAGAATACGTATCGGCCTAAACTGAGGAAAACTAAAAATGGAGGGCCAGATTCACAGATACGTATTTTCAAATTTGCTGCTTCGTATCTTGATTTGGAATCCTCAAACCAAGATACGACGGCTTTTGGGATAGATCCGACAGGCGTACGGCTTCGTACGCCTTCGGATCTTAGGATGCAATACTTCGGCGCCCGCTGGGTGGAGTTTGCGTCGGGTATGCAAATTAGCTGTTTACGGCGATCCACGAAGGTACGCGCGTTCGTCGCATTCTCTTACGTCGGTTTTTCCCGTCGTAAAGTTAAGTGTGCTATTTAGATGGTTTAAAATTACACCATCCATGTTAAAGTATGGCCGTCGTTCCCGAGTCGAATTTAAAAAAAATTTTTTTGTGTAAGATGTCCGGGAATACGAAAGTACGTTACGCACGTCGCCGTTCAAAAAACACGTTGGGGCGCCGTAATTTCGCGCAAAGCACGGCGGGAAATTTCCAAACGGAGCATGTGCAGAACGTTCGGCGCGGGAACGCGCCTAATTTAAATGGTACACGCCCCATTTGAATTAGGCGGGCTTGCACCGGACGGCTTTACGCTACGCCCCCGAAAGTTTACACGCAAGTGCTTTGTGAATCAAGCACTTACGCTGGAAACTTGCGGCGGCGTAACGTAAACAGAATACGATACGCCGCCGCAAATCTACATGAATCTGGCCTGTTTTTTTATATATTTTTTGGGGGATATTTATTATAGGAAAAGTAAAAATTATTTAATTTTTTTCAAAATTGTTGCTCTATTTTTGTTTATAGCGCAAAAAAATAAAAACCGCAGAGGTGATCAAATACCACCAAAAGAAAGCTCTATTTGTGGGAAAAAAAGGACGCCAATTTTGTTTGGGAGCCACGTCGCACGACCGCGCAATTGTCAGTTAAAGCGACGCAGTGCCGAATCGCAAAAAGGGGCCAGGTCCTTTACCTGCATAATTGGTCCGGGGCTTAAGTGGTTAAGCAGAATGTAACTTTAGAACTCTTCTAACTGTATGTTTATCTGTGTATTTCCATGAAAAGCTGCACATGTATGTGAGAAATGTTCATTACACGGACTTAATCGAAGACGAGATCTACTTTAACGAGAGAAAAGAAATTCCAACCGATCTTATTTTACAAAGCTGGGTGTTTGTTAGCAATGCAGCTTTTTATCATATCCCAATTTCCATGATTAAAGGTCCAGATTTTGTGCCTGAAACATTTCCCGATATGAGTCGTCCCGGCTTCTGGAAACGAGGCAAAGTAAGAAATCCCTTCATTCTTCTCTGTTTATATTGTCTGCTGAGGAGGTTCATAAAGAGGATTTATAGGGATCATTTATCTTTTATTCTAAGATATACCGTATTTATCATCCTACAACGCGCCCCGGCGTATAGCGCGTACCCCCAACCTAGAAGAAAAATTCTTTGAAAAAACGAAATACTTACAGTTTGGATGCCCCTCGTCGGTGTCTTGCCCGGCATCCATCACGTCCGTCGGCGGCCTTGTCCAGTCCGGCGTTCTTCTGCGGCCATCGCGGTGTCCTCCCCGCTGTGTTCTTCAGCCGATCCCCGTTTTCCGCGCTGTGTTTGAAGCACTCCGCCGACATATACCGAGCGCAGTACACTCGGGTATACTCGGGCAGGCTCGCATAAAGGATGTACAGGACGCACAGGACGTGACCGCGTGAGGAGCCCGAGCCTGCCCGAGTATACCCGAGTGTACTGCGCTCGGTATATGTCGGCGCAGTGGTTCAAACACGGCACGGGAAGTGGGTATGGGCGTATATCGCGCACCCACGATTTTGCCCTGATTTTAAGGGGAAAAAAGTGCGCAGGATACGCCGATAAATACGGTACATACAGTGTTCCAGCCAATGTGTCTGTTCATGGAAAGTACACTGACAGGAAAAAAAAATGCTTCTCTTTTTCCCCCACTTATCTGTTGTGATCAGCATTCATTATTTCCATTTGTTTAGATGCGGTATTCATTATTTTGATAATTCGGGACTTCGAATGCATTCAAATGTATTAGGTTCCATTCATATAGAGGCGGTATTCGTTATTTTGGATAATTCCTAACTTTGGACGCATTCGTATTCGTTACCTTCCATTCGTTTAGATGCAGCATTCGTTATTTTGGATAATTCCTAACTTCAGATAAATTCGTATTTGTTACGTTCACTAACAGAAAAATTTGAAAGGAAATTCCAATACCTGTAATTTATTGGGTTTATAACTGTATTATAGTTTTTAACATTAATATTATTTATTATTAATAAATATTAAAAATAGAAACTGTAATAATGTTTTTTAATTTATTTATAATCAAAAATACGAAAAACAAAATTATCCAAATGTTTTTCATTCTATTGTATTTTCATTCTTTCTGATTTTCTGATTTTCAGTCTTTCTGATCTTCGGATTTAAATTTTTTATGACTTTCAGATTTTCAGTCTTTCTGATTTTCTGATTTTCAGTCTTTCTGATTTTCTGATTTTCAGTCTTTCTGATTTTCTGATTTTCAGTCTTTCTGATTTTCTGATTTTCATTCTTTATGATTTTCAAATTTTCAGTCTTTATGATTTTCAGATTTTCAGTCTTTCTGATTTTCTGATTTTCAGTCTTTATGATTTTCAAATTTTCAGTCTTTCTGATTTTCAGATTTTCAGTCTTTATGATTTTCAGATTTTCAGTCTTTATGATTTTCAGATTTTCAGTCTTTATGATTTTCAGATTTTCAGTCTTTATGATTTTCCTGATTTTCAGTCTTTATGATTTTCAGATTTTCAGTCTTTATGATTTTCAAATTTTCAGTCTTTATGATTTTCAGTCTTTATGATTTCCTGATTTTCAGTCTTTATGATTTTCTGATTTTCAGTCTTTATGATTTTCCTGATTTTCAGTCTTTATGATTTTCCTGATTTTCAGTCTTTATGATTTTCTGATTTTCAGTCTTTATGATTTTCGGATTTTCATTCTTTATGATTTTCAAATTAAAGCGACAGTTCCGCTGCTTGATCGTTCTTATAGGCAGCGGGAGGGGATGTTCCCCCCTCCCGCCGCCATCCGGTGCTTCTCCAGGCTCTCCCGTGCCATCGGGGGCCCAGAGAGCGAATCGGCCGGCGCTGGCTGGGGAAGCATAGAGATGACTTTTGACCAGATTGTCACCAGTCATCTCTATGACCGTCGGAGGCCCGGGCGCGACGTTACCTGGAAGTAAACAAAGCCGCAATCGCGGCTGTCGGCACGTGAGATCGGTAAATGTTTTTTCACTTATTTCATGCTTGTAAGCCACATCTCTCCATAACGAGGACCTGTCACACTGATTTCTATAACAAGGAATGTTTACATTTCTTGTAATAGGAATAAAAGTGATAGAAAAAAAGTGTAAAAATAAAAAAATTAAGTAAAATAAAAATAAAATGAAATTTTTTTTTTTTAAAACGCCCCTGTCCCCGGTAGCTCGCGTGCAGAAGCGAACACGCATGCTAGTCCTGCCCACATATGTAAACGCCGTTCAAACCCCACATGTGAGGTATTGTTGCGTGCGTTAGAGCGTGTGCAACAATTCTAGCACTAGAAATCCTCTGTAACTCGAAAATAGTAACCTATAAAAAAATTTAAAGCGTCGCTTATGGAGATTTTTAAGTACCAAAGTTTGGCGCCACTCCATGATATTCCATTATTGCGCAAATACCGTGCGAGAAAAAAAGTTGCAATGACCACCATTTTATTCCCTAGAATGTCTGCTTAAAAAAAATATATAATGTTTGGGGGATCTGATTGTCTAGCAAAAAAATTGTGATTGTTACATGAAGGAGAGAAGTGCCAAAATAGGCCCGGTTGTCAAGTGGTTAAACGGCTGTAGGGAAAGGACAGTTGTAGATAAACAGGCACAGCTTGTGTAGGAGGATTTGTTTAATATCTGTGTATCACCTAAGGCCAGTCACTTCACTGGATATATGGGTTACAACCACTGTAATAATAATAATAATAATATCTGATTTTCAGGTTCCGGTATCTCGATGCTCGGATCCCTGTATTCCCGGCACCAGTAAAGCATTCGGATCCTCAGTTCATACATGTTGCTATGAGTGCGTCTCGTGTCCGGAAGGAGAGAGCTCCAACATTTCTGGTAGAGTTTGTATTTCCTAGTAAGTTATTGTTGGACTGGGCAGCGGTTACTGCCGTATTAAAGTGTCATAATTCAGACACAGAATTGTCCATGAATATTTACCATTATAGCACCAGATAGGTCTTACTCAGCCACAGAATATCGTCCACAAAGCGAACCTGATACAGCGTCATAAAGGCCATCAATTCATGTATGGAATGGAGGATCCATGGTTTGGTAATTGAATGGATCATATGAAAGTCCCTGAATGGTATGCAGACAGGGATGGACTGGCCATTGGGACTACAGGGAGTTTCCCGGTGGGCCGATGGCTCAGTGGGCTGGCTTCAGTGACAGCAGAGTGCCGCCCCCCTCTGCTCCTCTGTCTCTCCCTTCCACAGCGCTCACCTGGGGGGAACAAAGAAGCAGGGGGAGGACCAGAGGAGCAGGAGGGATGACAGAGGAGCATGGGGGACGACAGAGGAGCATGGGGGACAACAGAGGAGCATGAGGGGATGACAGAGGAGCATGGGGGATGACAGAGGAGCATGGGGGGAGGGGACAGACAGCTGACTCAACAGCTATGGCCTGGGAGTTTCTCACTTCTGCCTAATCTTGTCCCATAAGGGGGGCACCAAACTGATTCTTTGCCCCCGGGGTGAAATAATGTCTAGCTTCCCCACTGGTACTGCCTATAAGAGTACCGGTACCAGCCGTTCTACTCTAATAAAGTAGAACGGCTAGTGGCAAGTGAAGGGGGAGAGGGGTCTTGGGTGGCCGGGGGGGGTGCAGGAGTTGTCCTCCAGAGGAGGTTGATTAATTGGACCAGTATGAATGGTATCTCCATCAGCAACAGTCCATATTTACATAAGAGTCCCAGAATATAACTGTATACTACTTTAGAGACCTCAATCACACTATAGGTAGAATACCTTCCACATGCGTAGAAGTTATCAGTCAAAGTCTTCTATTGTATGAAATGCGACGTTCAGGTAATTCCAAGAGCCAAACCAATATCCATACTCCAGAATTCATATAAAGGACATGTGTAGATATACTTATCAATCCTTCTGTCTGTGGTGGTCTCAGTTTTCAGTCTCCAACGGAGAGTAGAGATTGCTGTGCTTGGACATTGTGGTCCCTTGTTGGGCCACCAATCAGTCATAGTGAGGAGGTGCATGTCTGGTATTGTTCCTAAACCTGACCGGTTTCGCAACTCATGATATATAAGTTCAAGGTTTCTCAGCCAGGGTTCCATGGAATCCTAGGGTTCCTCCAAAAGGTTGCTAGAGGTTCCTTGTACAATGAGCGATTTCTACCTCTCAGATAAGTTCCCACTAAATCCATTGATCTTTATTAGCTATCTGTAAAGGGGGTAATTCTTCCCAATGACCACAAGTGTAAGGAGCATTCTTCCCACCAGCCATCACACTAGATTTGGTAATTTTTAGCAGGGGTTCCCCGAGATTGAAACTAATTTCAAGGGTTCCTCTTTGTTGGAAAATTTGACACTCGTGTGATGGTCAGTGGGTAAAAATTTTCCTTAAACTTGTGGTCATTGGGAAGAATTACCCCCTTACAGAAAATTAAAAAGATCAATAGTGTCAGTGGGAACTTCTCTGAGAAGAAGAAATTGCTCATTGCTTGAAGGAACCCTGAGCACCCTCTGGAGGAACCCCGAGCACCCTCTGGAGGAACCCCGAGCACCCTCTGGAGGAACCCCCGAGCACCCTCTGGAGGAACCCTGAGCAACTTCTGGAGGAACCCTGAGCACCCTCTGGAGGAACCCCGGGCACCCTCTGGAGGAACCCCCGGGCACCCTCTGGAGGAACCCCCGGGCACCCTCTGGAGGAACCCCCGGGCACCCTCTGGAGGAACCCCCGGGCACCCTCTGGAGGAACCCCGAGCACCCTCTGGAGGAACTCTATGGTTCCTTGGAACCCTGGTTGAGAAACCCTTCTCTATAATAACATTTAAATATTTAGGTCATGTATTATATTTTCTTTAACGTTCCCACAATGCACTGATGGAAATCTGATGGCTAGTTGTCAGTCAAGTCAATTTGTTATCTCTGAAGCTCTGCCCCCGATGCTCATTGTGTTTGTATTGTTCTTCTTTCAGACAGTGAAATCTGCATGAAATGTCCTGATGATGAATGGTCAAATAAGAAGAGGGATCGGTGTGTTCCAAAGTTGTTGGATTTCCTCTCCTACACCGATGACACCATTGTTGGAGTATTTTCAGCTGTCTCCATCCTCTGTTGTCTTCTGACTGGTTTGATATTGAGGAAATTTATACATTATCAGGACACCCCCATTGTTAAAGCCAATAACCGGAACCTGAGTTATCTTCTCCTGGTCTCCATCATGCTGAGCTTCCTCTGTGTCTTCTTGTTCCTCGGCCATCCAGTAGATGTGACCTGCATGC
The DNA here is from genome assembly GCF_905171775.1 of Rana temporaria. NCBI lineage: Eukaryota > Metazoa > Chordata > Amphibia > Anura > Ranidae > Rana > Rana temporaria. Next base: position 223,665 of record NW_024404412.1, on the reverse strand, counting down.
TCCGTGTCACCTCTTTTGGTGTCATCTTCTCAGTTGCCGTCTCTTCTCTTCTTGCCAAAAGTATTATGGTGTATATTGCTTTTAAAGCCACCAAACCTGGGAGCCCCTGGAGGAAATGGATGGGAGCCAAACTTCCTAATTTTATCATCTGTGTCTTATCACTGGTCCAAGTAATAATCTGTGTCACTTGGTTGTCTATTTCTCCCCCCTTCCAGGATCAGGACATTCACTCTTATCAAGGGAAGATCATCATTCAGTGTAATGAGGGTTCAGTGATCGGCTTCTACTCTGTCCTGGGATATATGGGGCTTCTGGCAGCTGTGAGTTTCATCATCGCTTTTTTAGCCAGGACATTACCGGACAGTTTTAATGAGGCCAAGTACATCACCTTCAGCATGCTGGTGTTCTGCAGTGTCTGGATTGCCATGATCCCGGCCTATCTGAGCACCAGAGGGAAATACATGGTGGCTGTGGAGGTTTTTGCTCTAATAGCCTCAAGTTCTGGACTTCTTGGTTGTATATTTTTCCCCAAATGTTACATAATTCTGTTCAGACCCGACCTGAATACAAAAACTGGTTTGCTTGAAAATAAAAAATACCATATATCTCTGTAAAAAAAAATATAATCTATATGTGTTAGAATTATATACATATATTCACATTGTTAATGTTTTATTACTATTAGGGTTGTCCCGATACCGATACTAGTATCGGTATCGGTGCCAATACCAAGCATTTGCCCGAGTACTTGTACTCGCGCAAATGCTCCGATGCCTAATCCGATACTTGCCAGGTGTGCTTCTGTCCCCCGCCGTGTACCGCTCCGGTCCCCCGCCACGCTCTGCTCCTGTACCCTGCCGTGCTCTGCATTGGTCCCCCTTCATGCTCCGCTTGTGTCCCCCGCCATGCTTTGCATCGGTCCCCCCGCCGTGCTCTGCTCGTGTCCCCTGCCGAGTACCGCTCCAGTCCCCCTCCGTGCTCTGCTCCTGTACCCTGCATCGGTCCCCCGCCGTCCTCCGCTCCCCTCAGTGTATAGCTCCAGTCCCCCGCCGTCCTCCGCTCCCCTCAGTGTATAGCTCCAGTCCCCCGCCGTCCTCCGCTCCCCTCAGTGTATAGCTCCAGTCCCCCGCCGTCCTCCGCTCCCCTCAGTGAACCGTTCCGGTCCCCAGCTGTCCTCCGCTCCCTTTAGTGTATAGCTCCAGTCCCCCACCGTCATCAGCTCCCCTCAGTGTATAGCTCCAGTCCCCCGCCGTCCTCCGCTCCCCTCAGTGTATAGCTCCAGTCCCCCGCCGTCCTCCGCTCCCCTCAGTGAACCGTTCCGGTCCCCAGCTGTCCTCCGCTCCCTTTAGTGTATAGCTCCAGTCCCCCGCCGTCCTCCGCTCCCCTCAGTGAACCGTTCCGGTCCCCAGCTGTCCTCCGCTCTCCCCTCCCTGTATACCTCCAGTCCCCCGCCGTCCTCCGCTCCCCTCAGTGAACCGTTCCGGTCCCCAGCTGTCCTCCGCTCTCCCCTCCCTGTATACCTCCAGTCCCCCGCCGTCCTCCGTTCCCCTCAGTGAACCGTTTCGGTCCCCAGCTGTCCTCCGCTCCCCTCCCTGTATAGCTCCAGTCCCCCGCCGTCCTCCGCTCCCCTCAGTGAACCGTTCCGGTCCCCAGCTGTCCTAGCTCTCCCCTCCGTGTACCGCTCCGGTCCCCCGCCGTGCTCCCCCCCCCCTCTGTCCCGATCTGTCAGGATGGAGAGCGGAGGAAGGAGCCCTTTTTCGAATGAACAGTCAGTGATCTTTTTTTTTTTGTCAGCGATCACTGACTGTCCATTCATAACTGAGCATAGTAACTGTGTTACAATGTCTCAGTTTATGAATGGAGAGGAGCCGCTGTCTCCTATACATTCATCTACAGTGCAGTTGAGCCTGTCTCAAAGAGGAGATATCAGGGGTCTGTTAAGACCCCCAATATCTCACCAAATCCCCCCCCAACAGGGCTGATAAAAGAAAAAAAAAGAATTGTAAAAAGAATTTTAAAAATAATAACACACTGACACCGCCCCACAAAAGAAAGCATTGTAAAAAATAATAATTGTAAAGAATATTTAAAAAAAATTAATTGTAAAAAATAAAATTGAAAAAATAAAAAAAACAGTCCACACGTCAGTACTGCATATTAGTGCCACTGTCAAAATAAAATAGAAAAAAAAGTATCGGTATTCGGTATCGGCGAGTACTTGAAAAAAAGTATCGGTACTTGTACTCGGTCTAAAAAAAGTGGTATCGGGACAACCCTAATTACTATCTATATCATTGTTAATTGTAATGCAATTGAACATCGGATTACGAGCATAATCCATTCCAGGAGAATGCTCGTAATCCAAAGTACTTGTCACCACCGTTTACGATATTCCATTCCACCAACCACGACAGCTTATCCGACACTCCGCAATCCAGCAGACAGGACCCATTAGATTTCCCCCAGAAATAACGAGACAGAGCTCTGTTACTGGTTCCAAAATGAATGACTGAATACTTTTAATGGTAAAACTCAGTCTTTTTATGCAGTTACAAGCATGTGACAGTTAATCACAGGGACAAAGACACACTCCACCCACACATCACACAATGGGGGGCTAACGAGTCTCCAATACACATGGTTGGGGAGGAGGACCTTCCCCTGGTGTTGCTGCTCAAGAGCTAGCGCTTCCTTCCAGAGTTGGCAACGAATCACACCCGACCATCCCAGCAGGGCCTCCTCTGATACTGGTACTCTGTGCTGTATCTGCATCTCTTGTAACCTCCTTCTGAATTGCTCTTCCATGGAGACTGGTATCTGTACCTCTCCTCTCCCTTCAGTTGGTGCTGCTGTGACTTCTGCTGCTGCAGCACCACTTTGCTGTAGCCAAGTGGCATCCACAGCCGCTATAACCAGGTCTATGATCTCCGGTGGAGGATTAGGACCCTACTGTGCCAGTCCTCGTTTAACAGCCCGATCAAAACTTTCTTCCTCAGGTGTCCTGTCTGTTACGCTGGGCCTTTCAGCTCTATCCATTTCGACAAGTTCTGCGATAATGTCCCTTTTCTTACGGTTGCTGGCCGGTCTGCCCCGGCTCTCCAGTAAGTCCATGGGGGAAGAGAGCTTCAGCCGTTCATACTGTGTCTCCATTGTCCTGTGCCCTTGTAGCTGTTCTTCTGGCGATGGAACCATCCCACTGCTGTGCCACCACTGTAATGGTCACCACCGTTTACGATATTCCCATTCCACCAACCACGACAGCTTATCCGACACTCCAACAATCCAGCAGACAGGACCCATTGCATTTTCCCAGAAATAACAAGACAGAGCTCTGTTACTGGTTCCAAAATGAAGGACTGAATACTTTTAATGGTAAAACTCAGTCTTTTTATGCAGTTACAAGCATGTGACAGTTAATCACAGGGACAAAGACACACTCCACCCACACATCACACAATGGGGGTCTAACGAGTCTCTAATGCACATCCCACAGACTTTTCGGCACCGGTCTGACATGATTAACATGACCTAATTACTACACCTGAGAAGTCAGACGTTATGACTGCTATTCAAATCACATATAATCATCAATAGTATTTCATACCATACAGTGTCATTAGCATCACACAATGGAATATCTAGGAGCAGACTCAATTAACACCTCAAAAGCATGTGTCCCCAATGAAAACACTCCATTGACCTGCTGGAGTCAGACTTTAACAACTTGTAATATTCCAAGATATCCTGCAAAGCATGAATTATCAGTAATGTCCCATCTCGTGTAATTTATAATTATTTATCATTTCTCAGTCACCCTATGCCCAAAAGGGGCACAGGATGACCCCAGACCCAAGAGTCATTAGTGACGCTGGCACAGGAGTACCCCACATCCTTCAAAGGTCTCTGGGTGTCACGGGCTATTCCGTTACAGTACTCGTTACAGTACTCGCATATCAAAGCGAGTTTTCCCATTGAAGTCAAAGGAAACAAAAATAATTAGTAACACATTGGGGCAGATTCAGGTACCTGCGCGCCTAGTTACGGCGGCGCAGCGTATTGTATTTACGCAACGCCGACGCAACTTACATGAGCAAGTGCAGTATTCACAAAGCACTTGCTCCGTAAGTTGCGGCGGCGTGGCGTAAATGGGGCCGGCGTAAGCCCGCGTTATTCAAATGTGGAAGGGGGGCGTGTTTTATGCTAATGTGTGATGACCTGACGTGATTGACGTGTTTTTTTACGAACGGCGCATGCGCCGTCCGTAGACATATCCCAGTGTGCATTGCTCTCAAGTACGCCGCAACGACGTATTGGTTTCGCCTTGAACGTAAATTACGTCCAGCCCTATTCGCGAATGACTTACGCAAACGACGTAAAAAATTCAAATTTCGAAAAGCGGGAACGACGTCCATACTTAACATTGGCTGCGCCTTCTAATAGCAGGAGCAACGTTACCCCGAAAATGCCTTACGCAAACGACGTAACAAAACTACCGCCGGGCGCACGTACGTTCGTAAATCGACGTAACTAGGTAATTTGCATATTCTACGCAGAAAACAACGGAAGCGCCCCTAGCGGTCAACGTAATATTGCACACAATTATACGCCGCCGCATTCAAGTTACGTCGGCGGAGGAAGCCTAAACTAAGTTACTCTTAAACCGATGTTCCACTGTATGCGAAAGAGTTATGCCATTTATTATTATTATTATTTTTTACTCTAGTGATAGTTTGGTGATTTTTAGTGGACAAACGTAAAAAAAAAGGGGGAATTCAAAGAAATTCTTCAAAGAGGAACAGCCGGTTGGGACTACATTTGTTTATTAAATATCCACATATGAAATCGAATAAAGAATTAAATAGATACACCCACCTCCACCACATTCAGTAACTTTAGGACTGAGTATAGGAGGGGAGACATATCGCTGTTCCTACACACACACACATCTCCATGCTAGCCTGTGATATTTATGTACATGGGAGGAGTCTGTGATACTTATGTACATGGGAGGAGTTTGTGATACTTATGTACATGGGAGGAGCCTGTGATACTTATGTACATGGGAGGAGCCTGTGATATTTATGTACATGGGAGAAGTCTGTGATACTTATGTACATGGGAGGAGCCTGTGATATTTATGTACATGGGAGGAGTTTGTGATACTTATGTACATGGGAGGTGCCTGTGATACTTATGTACATGGGAGGAGCCTGTGATATTTATGTACATGGGAGAAATCTGTGATACTTATGTACATGGGAGGAGCCTGTGATATTTATGTACATGGGAGGAGTCTGTGATACTTATGTACATGGGAGGAGTCTGTGATACCTATGTACATGGGAGGAGCCTGTGATACTTATGTACATGGGAGGAGTCTGTGATACTTATGTACATGGGAGGAGCCTGTGATACTTATGTACATGGGAGGAGCCTGTGATACTTATGTACATGGGAGGAGCCTGTGATACTTATGTACATGGGAGGAGCCTGTGATACTTATGTACGTGGGAGGAGCCTGTGATAATTATGTATTATTTATATTAATAATATTTATTATTATGTATTATGGACTATTTTTATTTCAATTTTTATTTTTGATTTAACTATCAGATGAATGTACATTTGATTGATTGCTAATTTATCACACATTTGCTTCCAGTTGTGGATGGCAGAAGTATTTTCACAGTGTTTAACATATTTTTATCCTACCGAATGGTTTATGTATACACCCAATACATTATTGTTTATGGTTTGATACTAGTCAACTGGTCACACCTTGAGTGCACCTGTACTTATTTTTTGCTATCACATTTAATTTAGGTATTTTTAATACCGCCATCTAGTGGACAGAGAGTATCACTACACCATCGATTAATATTCATTTTATTTTGTTGATCCTCGCTATCTAGCGTAGGACTGTTCACAGGCTCACACCCTGGTCACACAGGGAATACAACAGACAGCGCCACCACCCCCAACTTTTGTATTTATATTATCTATGTTTTCCTTGGACAACATGTTTTAGGGGGGGCAGCAGTCTGTTATCCACTTTTTCCTTCCTCATACCTACTTTACATACGCGCAGGCAACACCTTTTCTTTTCTAGACTATAAAAGGGCCCAGGGCAGCTTCCCCCTTTGCCCTGCCTTAAAGACAGCCCTGAGCTCACCTATACCACAGTGCTGCACAAAAAAACATGTCTCGAACATGTCTCACAGTATAATAAATTACCATTTGCTCTGACAGTACAGCAGTGCTGTAAAGTGAACACAAAGCCAGTCACATTACTCTCTGCACCAGAGGAGCTTGCAATCTAATGCCTCGTACACACAACAGTTTTTCTCAGCAGGAAAAAAAAACGATGTTTTTCCCGACGGGATTCCTCTCAAGCCTGCCTTGCATACACACCGTCAGGCCAAATACCGGCCATCCAAAGCGTGGTGACGTACAACACGTACGACGGGACTATAAAGGGGAGGTTCCATTCAAACGGCGCCACCCTTTGGGCTGCTTTTGCCGATCCTCGTGTTAGTAAAATTTTGGTGAGAGACGATTCACGCTTTTCAGTCTTCATGCTTTTCAGTCCGTTACAGCGTGACGAATGTGATACCTCCATTACGAACGCTAGTTTTACCAGAACGAGCGCTTCCGTCTCATACTTGGTTCTGAGCATGTGCGTTTTCCCCCCCTTGGAAAAGCGTATACACAGCCAGTTTTCCCGACGGGAAAAAAGAAAGCTAGTTCGCTTTTTTTTCCGGCAGTTTTCTCGTCGGGAAAACTGCGACGAAGCTTACACACTGACGGTTTTCCCGGCCAAAAGCCCTCATGGCAGTTTTCCCGACAGGAAAACCGGTCGTGTGTACGAGGCATCATATCTCTCCACAGTCACACGTACTTGGAGTAAATTTTAGGTGAACCCGTCAGACCTCTGCAAATATTTGTTTATTTTGGGAATCTGAAGCATTCAGGATGAACATACATCAGCTCTACAGATTCAGTCACTTTACATGAAGACTTTGATATGTAGATAAAGCTTTCCAGACTTGTTCCCGGATCAGTTTGGTCTTCACTCCATAAATAATCGGATTTAGCATGGGAGGAACGAGAGTGTACGTATCGGCTAGAATTATATGAACGTAAGGTGGAATCCTTTTACCGCCATACCGGTGGGACAGGAAAGTGAAGAGGGCCAGACCATAAAAACTTAGAAAGATGCACATATGAGGTATGCAGGTGTTAAAGGTCTTCAGTCGGGCCTCTTTGGATGGAAGCCTGAAGACGGCGTGGAAGATGGCGCAGTAGGATATCAAAATAAACAGCATGTCTGTTCCTGAGATTGTGAACGCCACAGCCAAACCCAGAGCGCTGTTTATTCTGATGTCGGCAGCAGCAAGTTTCACGATCGCCATGTGCTCACAGTATGAATGGGGCACAACGTTGGTTCTAAATGCTGGAAATCTCTGGATCAAAATTATGCAGGGAGAAAACAAAATGACCGCTCTGAGCAGTAAGAAGATGACCAGTTTAACGATGATGGAGTTGGTCATTATGGACCCGTAGCTGAGCGGTTGACAGATGGCGATATAACGGTCAAATGCCATACCAAGCAAAAGTCCCGACTCCAAGCTGGTGAAGGAATGAAGGAAGAACATCTGGAGGAGACATGACTCAAAACCAATGTGTCTCTTCTGGAACCAAAAGATGGACAGCATTTTTGGGGCAATGCTTGTGGACAGAAGGGCGTCATTGGAGGCCAACAGAGAAAGAAAAATAAACATAGGCTTGTGGAGGACAGAAGAGGCTGAGATGACGGCCAGGAGTATCATATTTCCCAACAAGCCCAGGACATAACATAAGCAAACAACGAGACCTACCCACTTATAAACTCCTTCTAGTCCGGGAATCCCAACCAGGATGAATGAGGTGGGATAGAATGTGCCATTGACTTTGATGTTCTTTATTTCACCGTTGATCATCTTCTGCACCCAAGTCCACAGTTGGAGGATTAATATACTGTAAGGTCACCTAGGTTACCTAATGGGATAGAAGACTTATAATTAGGACTGGAGAATGAATACAAATTAAAAGTACCGTATATACTCGAGTATAAGCCGAATTTTCCAGCACATTTTTTTTGGTGCTGAAAATGCCCCCCTCGGCCTATACTCGAGTCAAATTTGGGGACCCAGTACCGGCCGGCCGTAGGTCCCCTGGATCCCAAAGTTGGCACACATATAGCCCCACTCTTCCTCTACAAGTTTGCAAAGTTTTTAGTCCGGTTGACCTACAGGCAGGGAGCAATTATTTTTCAAAGTCGGGCACCCCTTCTATAGACTCCCATGTTAAACTGTAATTTCTCCGGTGAATTTGGGGACCCGGTACCGGTCGGTCGTAGGTCCCCTGGACCCGGAACTTGGTACACATGTAGCCCCATTTCTCCTCTACAAGTGTGAAAAGTTTGTTGTTCTTCCATAGACTCCCATGTTAAACGTCAGTCTAGTCATGGACACAGTGAGGCATGGACACAGTGAGGCATGGGCACAGTGAGGCATGGACACAGTAAGGCATGGGCACAGGGAGGCATGGACATGGACACAGTGAGGCACAGTGAGGCATGCAGATGGACACCCTAGGCTTATACTCGAGTCAATACATTTTCCCAGTTTTTTGTGGTAAAATTAGGTGCCTCGGCTTATATTCGGGTCGGTTTATACTCGGGTATATATGGTAATAATTTTTTTTAATGGGAGAACATTACTTGGTCTGTAAATACAGTAATTGATAAATAAAAAAAAAAAATACTTTTATCTGACTAGGAAGATGTTTTAGACATGCGCACACTGAAATATTTTGGTTTCGGAATTTTGTTTTTGTCTGAAAAATACATATACCGTATTTATCGGGGTATTGCTCGCTCCGGCGTATAGCGCGCACCCATAAATTGGACTCACATTCCTGTAAAAAAAAGATTTTAGTACTTACAGTTTTGGTGTCTTGCGCGGCGTCTGCGGCTTCGGTGGTGTCCTCCTCGTCGGGTCCGGCGTCCTTCTGCGGTGTCCTCCCCGCTCGACTTCCCGCGCTGAGTTTGAACTACTGCGCTGGCATATACCGAGCGTAGTACACTCGTGTATAGTCGGGCAGGCTCGGCTCCTCTCACCGGTCACGTCCTGTGCGTCCTGTACGTCCAGGACGTGACTGCGAGTAGTTACTCCCGAAATTCGTTTTTATTTATTTTGTTTTGTTAAAAAATGCATTCGTCTGAAAATCCAAATTAATTAAGGTCAAATCTGTCATTGAAGGCTTATGGTGTCTGTCGAATGTTCTAAGAAGATTCGACGGAGCAGCTAAACTACGACGCCGCAATCGTATATTTCCGGTCAAATGTTCCACCTACAAGCTATATAAGAATTCTAATGTTGTATGACACTAGTAATAATTATATTTATAAATTATTATTACTAGTCAACCAACATTCTAATTCTTCAATAGCCATTGGGCAGAGCATTCGACCGGAAATGTACGATGGCGGCGTCGTACAGTTTAGTTGCTACGTCGAATCTTCTTAGAACATTCGACAGACACCATAAGCCTTCAATGACAGATTCAGTTTGTATGTTTTTCGCTGCTTCGATGTTCATGTTGAATGGTCTACCCCAACACTGGGCCAGATTCACAAAGAGATACGACGGTGAATCTACAGATATCTCCTGATCCCCCATCGTATCTCTGACTTACACTGGTCCTATCTATGCGCCTGGTTCATAGAATCAGATACGCATAGATAGGGCTAAGATCCGACAGTGTCACACTGTGTTACACTGTCGGATCTTTTTTTAAATTTAAAAATGGCGCCGGGGGCGTTCCCGCTGATTTACAATAAATAATATGTAAATCAGCGAGATACGCAAATTCACGAACGTACGCGGACCCGTCGCAGTGTTCTTACGTCGTTTCCGTAGCGGTTTTCCGTCGTATACTCACCCCTTCTTTTATCAGGCGCAGCCAATGTTAAGTATAGCCGGCGTTCCCGCGTCGAATTTGAATTTTCCTACGTCGTTTGCGTACGCCGATTCACGAACACGCGCGTCGCAAGTCCCGCTCACGTCGCAACCACTGACGTCCTAGTGACGTCAGTGGGAGCAATGCACGCCGGGAAATTCTACGGACGACGCATGCGCATTTAAATCGGCGCAAGAACGCGCCTGATTTAAATATGACACTCCCCTAGCCGCGGAATTTGAATTCCGCTGGGGGATTTAGGATCCGCCGTCGCAAGTTTGGAGGTAAGTGGTTTGTGAATTAGCCACTTGCCTCCTAAACTTGCGGGAGCGGATCTTAATTCACGTAGATCGAGCGGATCTATAGATCCGCTGCGCTACGTGAATCTGGCCCATAGTCTCTATAATGTCGAATCTTTTCTCTCTATGTAGAATAATCTTGGACTAATAGAGTTAGGTTAGGCCAGTGTTTCTCAATTCCAGTCCTCAGGCCCCCCCAACAGGTCAGGTTTTCAGGATTTCCATTATTTTGCACAGGTGATTTGATCAGTTTCACTGCCTTAGTAATCACCACAGCTTTTTCATCTGAGGGAAATCCTGAAAACCTGACCTGTTGGGGGGGCCTGAGGACTGGAATTGAGAAACACTGGGTTAGGCACATTCGACCGCAGGTTCCATAGACACAGATCGCTATTGTCAGCGTCATGTCGAATCTCCTATCTATATCGAACTTTTGTAGCAACGAAAATGAAAATAAAGCATTTTTTTATGTCGGATCTTTCAGATTTCTGATTCTTCGCATTTGTTTTTGTTTGTTAAAACGATAACGAAAATACCCGTAATTCGGACGAAAATGCATTCAGAGGAAAACGAATGCACATTTCTACTATGTATTAGACACAATAAGCATGCTGTATTGGATGAGGTCATATATATACATGGGAGTGGAATAAGGGGTTGCAGGGGTCACAATCGCAACCCCGCCCCTAGCTCCAGGGGGCCCCAGCAGCCTCCCTGATATATTATCATACCCTCCACAAAGTCTAGCTCCGATCTGCCCTAGGGCCCCACAGCCACGCTCCAGTACTGGGCTTCTTCCACAGTCCACACCCCTCCAATTTCATTGGCTGGGGAGAAGCTGTGAGGCATTTCCTGAATGGTTAGGAGCACGGGGTGAGAACAGCCCAGGATGGGGAAGTGTCTGTGCTGGGTGATGGCAACATGGAATGGTAACCGTGCTTAGCAAGGCAAGAGGAGGAGAGTGCCGTCCTCTAGCCATGATGGGTGAGGTAAGCCACCGCTCAGTATCTCCTAGTCACTGTCTGGGATTCTCTGTACCCCCCCACCCACCCGGGGATGTCCGCTTACCCCACTTCCCTGACAAATGGGGAAAAGACAAACCTCTGGGAGGTGACCTTCCCCAACACCTGCCAACACTGATAGAGAAACCATCAGAAATTGCTGAAACAAATCTCCTAACACCTCCTCAGGGGTCCCCTGAAGGGCTGCAGGCTCCAGATTTTGTGTCACATGACTTTGCCCTCCCAGATCTAAGTTGCGCCCCCCCAAAGCCCCCTGACTACCCCCTCCACCCTGGATAATATGCCCGGCTGCTAAGCTCCGTTTCCATTACAGAACTCGATACTGCTCCTCCTCCGCAGGGCTGTAATCACATTCCTTTACAACACAGCCACGATCTGCACAGGGTGTATCTGCCTAGTGCAACTACACTGCCGTTCCGACCAGAGAATTCTGATCCTCTGATTCTCCAGCGGTGATCCCTGTCCTCTGATTCTCCAGTGGTGATCCCCGTCTTCCGATTCTCCAGCGGTGATCCCTGTCCTCTGATTCTCCAGCGGTGATCCCCGTCTTCCGATTCTCCAGCGGTGATCCCTGTCCTCTGATTCTCCAGCGGTGATCCCTGTCCTCTGATTCTCCAGCGGTGATCTCTGTCCTCTGATTCTCCAGCGGTGATCCCTGTCTTCTGATTCTCCAGCGGTGATCCCCGTCCTCGGATTCTCCAGCGGTGATCCCTGTCCTCTGATTCTCCAGCGGTGATCCCTGTCCTCTGATTCTCCAGCGGTGATCCCTGTCCTCTGATTCTCCAGCGGTGATCCCTGTCCTCTGATTCTCCAGTGGTGATCCCTATCCTCTGATTCTCCAGCGGTGATCCCTGTCCTCTGATTCTCCAGCGGTGATCCCTGTCCTCTGATTCTCCAGCGGTGATCCCTGTCCTCTGATTCTCCAGCGGTGATCCCTGTCCTCTGATTCTCCAGTGGTGATCCCTATCCTCTGATTCTCCAGCGGTGATCCCTGTCCTCTGATTCTCCAGCCGTGATCCCTGTCCTCTGATTCTGTGAACTCAAAACTCTTAAGCCACCTTGAGTATCTTGGCGTGCGGTGGATATGTGGTAACGGGGGGGGGGGGGTCCCAGGTCAACTTTTGCATCGGGGCTCACAAGCTTCAAGCTATGCCTCTGTGTGTATATATATATATATATATATATATATATATATATTTTATCAGGGTGCTTTTCCTAGCCTATGAGTCCATTTGTGGACAAGCTGAGCTTGGACATCCAGGGTTACACCCAGATGTGCCAATATTTCTACTGTATTCCTGAGGATAGCCCCTTGGATTCGCAGGTTGCATGTCATAGTCGGCCTTTTGGGACTTTCCAGATAATAATGTGACCAACATTCTGGGTTACTATTCTTTAGCCAACATTCTCTTTTGACGATTGTTAAGACATGGTCATCACCTTTAGCAATAGGCTACTTACTTAGAAAGCCAACAGGGTTGATTTACTTAAACCAGAGAGTGTAAAATCTGGTGCAGCTCTGCATAGAGACCAATCAGCTTCCAGGTTTTATTGTCAAAGCTTGACTGAAAAAGCTGAAGTTAGAAGCTGATTGGCTGTCAATGAAATCCTTCACCACTCACGTCTTTGTCCTTCACCACTCTCGTGCTTGTCCTTCACCACTCTCGTCTTTGTCCTTCACCACTCTCGTGCTTGTCCTTCACCACTCTCGTCTTTGTCCTTCCCCACTCCCGTCTTTGTCCTTCCCCACTCTCGTGCTTGTCCTTCACCACTCACGTCTTTGTCCTTCACCACTCTCGTGCTTGTCCTTCACCACTCACGTCTTGGTCCTTCACCACTCACGTCTTGGTCCTTCACCACTCACGTCTTGGTCCTTCACCACTCACGTCTTGGTCTTTCACCACTCACGTCTTTGTCCTTCACCACTCACGTCTTTGTCCTTCACCACTCACGTCTTGGTCCTTCACCACTCACGTCTTGGTCCTTCACCACTCACGTCCTTTTCCTTCACCACTCACGTCTTGGTCCTTCACCACTCATGTCTTGGTCCTTCACCACTCACGTCTTGGTCCTTCACCACTCACGGCTTTGTCCTTCACCACTCACTTCTTTGTCCTTCACCACTCACATCTTTGTCCTTCACCACTCTCGTCTTTGTCCTTCCCCACTCCCGTCTTTGTCCTTCCCCACTCTCGTGCTTGTCCTTCACCACTCACGTCTTTGTCCTTCACCACTCTCGTGCTTGTCCTTCACCACTCTCGTCTTTGTCCTTCCCCACTCCCGTCTTTGTCCTTCCCCACTCACGTCTTTGTGCTTCACCACACAGGTATTTGTCTTTCATCACTAGAGTCTTAGTCCTTCATCGCTCAGGTCTTTGTCTTTCATCAATTTGGTATTTGTTCTTCACCACTCTGGTATTGTGCTTCACCACTCTGGTTTTTGTCCTTCCCCCACTGAAGTATTGGTCCTTCACCACTCAGGTTTTTGTCTTGCACCACCTAGGTATTTGTCTTTCACCACTCTGTTATTGTCTTTCACCACTCTGGTCTCTGTCTGTCACAACTCTAGTATTTGTCTGTCACCACTCAGGTCTTTGTCCTTCACCACTCTGGTCTCTGTCTGTCACCACCCAGGTCTTTGTCCTTCACCACCCAGGTCTTTGTCTTTCACCACTCAGTTCTTTGTCCTTCATCACTCAGGTATTTGTCCTTCTCCACTTGGGTCTTTGTCCTTCATCACTCAGGTCTTTGTCCTTTCCCACTTGGGTCTTTGAAATGAAACCACTTGTCGACCAGCGCATGACGATATACGTCGACACAACGGCACGGCTGGGCATATGGGCATACAGGTACGTCCCCTTTAAGATGCAGCATTGTGGGCGCGCGCCCGCCGAGATCGTCTCACAGTGAGAAAGAAGGGGGAAATGCTGATAAACTAGCATTTCCCCATTCTTCCTAGTGACAGGACACTGATCACAGCTTCCTGTAATCGAAAGCTGTGATCAGTGTCATGTCACATGTAGCCCATCCCCCTACAGTTGAAACACATCCCTAGGACACACTTAACCCCTTCAGCACCCCCTAATGGTTAACCCCTTCACTGCCAGTGTAATTTTTACAGTAATCAGTGCATTTTTATAGCACTGATCGCTGTATAAATGACAATGGTCCCAAAATGGCGTCAAAAGTGTCCGATGTGTCCGCCATAATGTCGCAGTCATGATAAAAATCGCTGATCGCCGTCATTACTAGTAAAAAAAAATATTAATAAAAATGCCATAAAACTATCCCAAATTTTTTAAACGCTATAACTTTTGCGCAAACTAAGGTTGTCCCGATACTAGTATTGTATCAGGACCGATACCAAACATTTCCCCCGAGTACTTGTACTCGAGGCAAATGCTCCGATGCTTCACCCTTATATCTGACTGTCCCTGTATCCTCCTCCTCCATGCTGCTCTCCCCCTCCGGGCTTTGTGTCCCCCCTCCGTGCCGCTGCTGTCCTCCTCCGTTCTGCTCTCCCCCTCCATGCTCCGTGTCTCCCCCTGTCTCTGCTGTCCTCCTCCGTTCTGCTCTCCCCCTCCGGGCTTTGTGTCCCCCCTTTGTGCCGCTGCTGTCCTCCTCCGTTCTGCTCTTCCCCTCCATGCTCCATGTCCCCCCTGCCGCTGCTGTCCTCCTCTGTTTCGCTCTCCCCCTCCATGTCCCTCCTCCGTGCTGCTGCTTTTCCCTTTCGTGCTTGGTGTCACCCTCCATGTCCCCCTCTGTGCTCTGTGTCCCCCTCCACGTCATCCTCCTCCCCCCTCTGTCAGGATGGAGAGTGGCGGTAGGAGCCGCTCTTCATCCTTTTCCGAATGAACAGAGTCAATGATCACTGACTCTGTCCATTCGTATAACTGAGCTTCGTAACCTCCTGTGTTTTTACGATGCTTCAGTTTATGAATGGAGAGGAGACGTTGTCACCTGTCCATTCATTTTCAGTGCAGCAGAGAAAGAAACTGGGGAATCTGTGTCCTTAGTCCCTTTCTCTGTCTCAAAGGGGAGATGTCAAAATATTGCAATAAATAAAAATAATTAATTGTCAAAAATAATACAAATTCAAATAAAAAACACACTGACACCAGCCACCCCCCCCCTAAGAAAGCATTGTAAAAAAAACAACAAAAAATTGTAAAAAAATTTAATTGTAAAATAAAAAAAACACTGACACATGACATAAAAAAAAAGTATCGGTAATCGGTATCGGTACTTGTACTCGGTCTTAAAAAAGTGGTATCGGGACAACCCTAGCGCAAACCAATCAATAAGCGGACTAAACTGAGGAAAAAAAACGTTTTTTTATATATTTTTTGGAGGATATTTATTATAGCAAAAGTAAAAAATATTGAATTTTTTTCAAAATTGTCGCTCTATTTTTATTAATAGCGCAAAAAATAAAAAACACAGAGGTGATCAAATTTTAGTTTATCCTAATCAGCCCTAATTAACTCTTTATTACCCTTCCCTGCTTATAATTATATTCCTGATTAATTTTATTTGTTTATTTCTGTTTTACAGCCTAATTATATTTAAACCTTTTTATTTGCATTTGTGTTTTTTTTGTATTAAAAAAAAGCACACCATTAAAAAAAGGCCTTTATTATTATTATTTTTTTGCATAAAAGAGAAAAAGCTTTGTAGCGTCATATTAAATAGGACAACCTATAGAATAACTTTTATACTTTTTATTAATAGTAACAATATTTTTTTTAGATAACATTTATACTTGTTTTAAATAACATTTATACTTTTTATCAATAGTAACAATTATTTTTTAAACTAACACAAAGTTGTTTTTTCTTACTTATGTTACTTTTTTTGACTATGGATTACTTAAAAAAAAAATATAATATTTAAAGTTTTTCATTTGTTTTGTTCTTTTTTTTTCTTTTTCTTTTTTTTACTTTTTGGATTAAAAAAAAGCACGACATTGAAAAAAAAGGCCTTTATTTATTTTTTGCATAAAAGAGAAAAAGCTTTGTAGTGTCATGTTAACTAGGACAGCCTAGCCCTATAGAATAGCATTTATACTTTTTCTCAATAGTCAATTTTTATTTTTTAAAACTAACACAAAGTAGGTTTTTCTTACTTATTTTACTTTTTTTTGTCTATGGATTACTTAAAAAAAAAGGAAATCATTTTTAAAAAGACAATATAAGTTACATAGTTCCATAGTTCCATAGTTCCATAGTTACATAGTTAGTCAGGTTGAAAAAAGACACAAGTCCATCCAGTTCAACCACAAAAAATAAAAAATAAATAAACAAACAAAATAAGAAACACAATACAATCCCATACACCAAACTCCATACATACAGTTGATCCAGAGGAAGGCAAAAACCCCAGCAGAGTAAGTAAATTAAAGCCTTGTTTAATAATATTTTAAAATTAACACATTAGAATATTTAGATGATAATTGTAACATAAGTGGGGATCACATCGGTGTCACACACAAACTAATGCCCTGTACACACGATCGGAATTTCCGATGGGATAAAATCCGATGGAATTTTCCGTCGGAATTCCATTCAGGCTGTCTTGCATACACACTGTCAGACCAAAATTCCGACCGTCCAAAACGCGGTGACGTAAAACACTACAATGAGCCAAGAAAAATGAAGTTCAATGCTTCCGAGCATGCGTCGGAGTTCCACACAGACGATTGGAATTTCCAATAGGATTTTTTTCCATCGAAAAAAAATAAAACATGTTCTATTTCAAAACTCCAAAGGAAAAAAAGTCTGATGGGGCCCACACACGGTTGGAATATCCAATGAAAAAATTCCGTCTGACTTTTTTTATTGGAAATTCCGATCGTGTGTACAAGGCATAACAGTTTGTATCAGATCATTCATAAAACCATCTTCTCTTATTATATTACCGGATTTTATATCCCGAGGTCCTTCAAGACGTACAATAAAGACACTCCATGGAATTCTTTCTTTTATCCTTCCAATATAATAAATGATCAGATCTCTTCTCACCCGTCCGGCGTTCTCTCTTCATGCAGAGCTGCAGTTGTATTAATACCGACTGAGAATTATCACCGGTCTTCTTTCCCGAGAAAGGCCGCCGTCTACAAAACCCAACAGACCGTCTTCATCTGCAAGACCCAAAAGACCGTCTTCGTCTACAAGACCCAACAGACCGTCTTCGTCTACAAGACCCAACAGACCGTCTTCGTCTACAAGACCCAACAGACTGTCTTCATCTACAAGACCCAACAGACCGTCTTCGTCTACAAGACCCAACAGACCGTCTTCGTCTACAAGACCCAACAGACCGTCTTCGTCTACAAGACCCAACAGACCGTCTTCGTCTACAAGACCCAACAGACCGTCTTCGTCTACAAGACCCAACAGACTGTCTTCATCTACAAGACCCAACAGACCGTCTTCGTCTACAAGACCCAACAGACCATCTTTGTCTACAAGACCCAACAGACCGTCTTCGTCTACAAGACCCAACAGACCGCCACCTCCCCGAAATCATTATAATTGGATCGTCTGAGATTTGTGTGTTGGAACCAAAGCATCAGATATAGAAATACCAACAAAGCAGAAATAAAAAAATATATATTCACATGATTTGGGTATTTTTTTATGGTTGGCATTGGAATCTTTTTGTATTTGGCAAAACATCACAAGAGCTAGACATGTGTGGTTTGTTTTGTTCCAAATCGAAATTCGGACACATTTTTGGTGTTATTTTGAAAATTCAAATGTTTCCCAATTTCCAAATGACAATGGTAACAAATGTAAACAAATCCAAAACACTGAAGTTAAAATTCCAGACTAAATTTGAATTCAAATAGTTTTTCGAAATGTGAACCGCTTCCCGACTGCCGCACGAAGATATACGTCGACAGAATGGCACGGACAGGCAAATGGGTGTATATATATACGTCCCTTTCAATTTGCAGTGAGCTCCGTGACCATGCCTGCAGGACCGGGTCACGGAACTGACATTAGTATGCAGTTTCCCCCAAACATGGCCATTGATATAGAGCAGGGGTCCTCAAACTATGGGCCGTCGGCTGCATCTGGAGAAACATGACAGGTCCGGACAAAGGGCGGGACCTTTTAAGTTAAGAAGTGGCTGATTGGTTACTAGGCAGTGGGACAGTCCCAGCAATCAATCACTTGACTTTCACTTGCAAAGTCCTGGCCTTTGTCCGGACCTGCCCTGCTTGATGTGATTAAGGTAGCAGCGGGGGGGGGGGGGGGTGCTGTGATATTATATAAGGGGCGGCAGTGTAATATCGATGGGGGGATCTGTTATGGGGGAGTCTGTGATGCGGGAGTCTGTTATGGAGGGATCTATTAGGCCCCGTACAGACGAGCAGACAGTCCGATAAAAACGGTCCACCGGACCGTTTTCATCGGACATGTCCGCTCGGAGATTTTGGTCTGATGGCTGTACACACCATCAAACCGAAATCCGCACGGACAGACAGCGCGGTGACGTGGCGGTGACGTTGACGCCGCCACGTCACCAAACCAGGAAGTAAAATACTTCCACGCATGCGTCGAATCCATTCGACGCATGCGGGAGATATCTGTCCGCTGGTTAGGTGTACTAACCAGTGGACATGTCCGCCGGACAGCTTTCCAGCGGACATGTTTCTTAGCATGCTAAGAAACATTTGTCCGCTGGAAATCTGTCCGCTAGCCTGTACACACAATCGGATCTGTCCGCTGACACTGGTCCACGGACCAGTTTCAGCGGACATGTCCGGTTGTGTGTACGAAACCTTATGGGTGGAGTCTGTGATGGGGGATCTGTGATGGGGGAGTCTGTGATGGGGAGTCTGTTATAGGTGATCTGTGATTGGGGGGAGACTGTGATTGGGGGGAGTCTGTGATGGGGGAATCTTATAGGGAGATCTGTGATGAGGGAGTCTGTTATGGGGGCTCTGTGATGGAGAGGAGTTTGTGTTGGGGGGCTTTGTGATGGGGTGTCTGTTATGGGGGGGGGCTTTGTGATGGAGAGGCGTTTGTGTTGGGGGGCTTTGTGATGGATGACCTGATATGGGGGCTTTTTGATGGGGGGAGTCTGTGATGGGGGGGTTCTGTGATGGGAGGGATCTGTGATGAGGGGAGTCTGTGAAATACTAATAAGTTTATGTTGATTAAAATTGTTTTTTATTTTAAATATTAAATATTTTTTTCCTGTTTTTTTTTGCACTACAAATAAGATGTGTGCATAGGAATTTGTTCATATTTTTTTAAACTATAGTCCGGCCCCCCAACAGTCTGAGGGACCATAAACTGGCTCCCTGTTTAAAAATTTTGAGGACCCCTGATATAGAGTAACCCCCACCTTCCCCTATAGCCATTATAAGGAGTAACCGCCCTTCTCCCATGGCCATTTCTATGGAGTTTCCCACCCCTCCTCATTGGCCATTAATATTGAATTTTCCCCTACCATGACCATTAATGTGAAGTTGCCCCATTTGTACCTATATTTTGGAGGGTGACTGTTGGAATTTTACCCCATTGGTGAGTTTAGGTACTGATGTTGGGTGAGAAGACCTGGCTCACTATTGGAGTTCCAATTCCTCATCCCAATGGTGTTCAGTAAAGTTGAGGTCAGGACTCTGTGTAGGACACTTGAGTTCATCCACACCAAACTGGTCCCACCATGTCCTTATGGATCTAAACATCTCATTAAAAAAAACATGGCCATTATTATGGCGTTCTCCCTTCAGTATGATGACCCTCTTTGTGGCAATACACCCTATAGTTTTCTGGGAAGACTTTCCACAGGATCTTTAAGGGTGTTTGTGGGAATTTATGTCATTTGTGTGGTCAGGTACTATTATTGGATGTGAAGGCTTCGGTCTCAATTCATCTCAATGGTGTTCAGTAGAGTTGGCTTTGGTCTCGATTCATCTCAATGGTGTTCAGTAGAGTTGGCTTTGGTCCCGATTCATCTCAATGGTGTTCAGTAGAGTTGGCTTTGGTCCCGATTCATCTCAATGGTGTTCAATAGAATTAGCTTTGGTCCCGATTCATCTCAATGGTGTTCAGTAGAGTTGGCTTTGTTCCCAATTCATCTCAATGGTGTTCAGTAGAGTTGGCTTTGGTCCCAATTCATCTCAATGGTGTTCAGTAGAGTTGGCTTTGGTCCCAATTCATATCAATGGTGTTCAGTAGAGTTGGTCTTGGTCCCAATTCATCTCAATGGTGTTCAGTAAAGTTGGCCTTGGTCCCAATTCATCTCAATGGTGTTCAGTAGAGTTGGCCTTGGTCCCAATTCATCTCAATGGTGTTTAGTAGAGTTGGCTTTGGTCCCAATTCATGTCAATGGTGTTCATTAGAGTTGGCTTTGGTCCCGATTCATCTCAATGGTGTTCAGTAGAGTTGGCTTTGGTCCCGATTCATCTCAATGGTGTTCAGTAGAATTAGCTTTGGTCCCGATTCATCTCAATGGTGTTCAGTAGAGTTGGCTTTGGTCCCGATTCATCTCAATGGTGTTTAGTAGAGTTGGCTTTGTTCCCAATTCATCTCAATGGTGTTCAGTAGAGTTTTTCTGGGAAGACTTTCCACAGGATCTTGAAGGGTGTTTGTGGGAAGTTATGTGATTTGTGAGGTCAGGTAATATTATTGGATGCGGAGACCTGGCTTTGGTCCCAATTCATCTCAATAGTGTTCAGTAGGGTTGAGGTCAGGGCTCTGTGCAGGACACTTGAGTCCCTCCACGCCAAACTGGTCACACCATTTATGGAGCTGGCTTTGTACACAGGGTCATGGTGGAATAGAAAAGGGTCTTCACTAAACTGTTACCACAAGGATCGATGAGCCCAGATCTACAATGTCTTTGGAATGTCATAGTAACAGAACCCTTCACTAGTAGGGATAAGCCGGACACACCTGGGTTTGGTTCCCATAGGTTTGGCTGGACATATCAAAAGTTCAGATGCCGAATCTAAACCCCATTGAGGTTCACCACTTCAGCCCCGGACCATTTGGCTGGCGAAAGACCAGAGCACTTTTTGCGATTCGGCACTGGGTCGCTTTAACTGACAATTGCGCGGTCCTGCGACGTGGCTCCCAAACAAAATTGACGTCCTTTTTTTTTCCACAAATAGAGCTTTCTTTTGGTGGTATTTGATCACCTCTGCGGTTTTTATTTTTTGCGCTATAAATAAGAATCCTCAATTTAGGCCGATACGTATTCTTCTACAAATCGCAATAAGCGTTTATTGATTGGTTTGCGCAAAAGTTATTGGCCCAGATTCTCAAATGGCTTACGACGGCGCAGCGCCATGTACGCCGTTGTAAGTCCTAATCTGGGCCATCGTATCTATGCGAGTGATTCTTAGAATCAGTTACGCATATATATCCATTAGATCCGACAGGTATAAGGCTCTTACGCTGTCGCATCTTAAATGCAATATTTTTTTTGTCAGCTAGGTGTCGCCTCCGTCGTTTTCCCCGTCGAGTATGCAAATTAGCTAGATCCGCGAATTCCCGAACGTACGCGCGGCCGACGTAGTGAAGTTACGATGTTTACCTTAGGTTTTTCCGGCCTAAAGTTGCCCCTGCTATATGAGCGGCAACCAATGTTAAGTATGGCCGACGTTCCCGCGTCAAAATTTATAAATTTACGTTGTTTGCGTAAGTCATCCGTGAATGGGGCTGGACGCCATTTACGTTCACGTCGAAACCAATGATGTCCTTGCGACGTCATTTGGAGCAATGCACCCTGGGATATTTTTCGGACGGCGCATGCACAGTACGTTCGGCGCGGGAACGCGCTTAATTTAAATGTTACACGCCCCCTACCCGCCTAATTTGAATTAGGCGGGCTTGCGCCGGGTGATTTACGCTACGCCGCCGCAACTTTACACGCAAGTGCTTTGTGAATAAAGCACTTGCCTGTAAAACTTGCGGCGGCATAACGTAAATGAGATACGTTATGGCCGCCGACATTTACACCATTCTATGAGAATCTGGGCCACTGTGTCTACAAAATAGGGGATAGTTTTACTGTATTTTCATTAATATTTTTTTTTACTAGTAATGGCGGCGATCAGCGTTTTTTATCCTTACTGCGACATTGCGGCGGACACATCGGATACTTTTGATGCTATTTTGGGACCATTGTCATTTATACAGCGATCAGTGCTATAAAAATGCTCTGATTACTGTGTAAATGACACTGGCAGGGAAGGGGTTAACACTAGGGGGCCGAGGAAGGGGTTAAGTGTACAAAAACAACATAGAATATCCAAGCTCAAACTTACCGACCAATCAGCAACCAACCAAATTCACCCGTCTAACAGTGTGCGTTAAAAACAGAGGTTTAGTTGCACGCATTTGCAAACGTATGTGTAAGCTGCAGGCCCCGTCAAGGCGCTCTGTGTACTGCAGGCCCCGTCAAGGCTCTCTGTATACTGCAGTCCTGACTCTAAAATGTAAAGTCTCCTCAATGGAAGCACATGCATGCTGATGGATGGATAAAGGGCGGGTGACTGGAGGTAGCCCAGCCCTCCTTAAAGGGGTTACGTGTGTCCTAGGGAGTAATTCTAACTGTGTGGGGGCGGGGCTTACTGTGAAATGACACTGATCACTGCTCCCGGTTACAGGGAGCAGACGATCAGTGACATATGTCACCAGGCAGAACAGGGAGATGCCTTGTTCACACAGGCATCCCCCCGTTCTGCCTCTCTGTGACCCGATCGTGGGACACTGGCGGACATCGAGTCCGCGGGTCACGGGGAGTGCGCCGGGCGTGCTCGTGTCCCCAGTGCATAGGATGGCAACCCCCCCTTTTTTTATAAAATGTTATATTTTATTTTTTTACATATATTTTGTTTTCTTTTTTTTTCTTTTATTAAAGGGCCCAGAGGTACCCAGGGCCCCGGATGGCTACCCCCTTTTTTTTTTTTATATATATATATTTTTTATTTCATTTTTTTCTTTTATCTTATTATTAAAGGGCCTGGAGGTCTCCAGGGCCCCGAATGGCTACCCCCCTTTTTTTTCTTTTTATATATATTTGTTTTCTTTTTTTTTTTCTTTTATCTTTTTATCAACCACTTAAGCCCCGGACCAAAATGCAGGTAAAGGACCAGGCCCCTTTTTGCGATTGGGCACTGCGTCGCTTTAACAGACAATTGCGCGGTCGTGCGACGTGGCTCCCAAACAAAATTGCCATCCTTTTTTTCCCACAAATAGAGCTTTCTTTTGGTGGTATTTGATCACCTCTGCGGTTTTTATTTTTTGCGCTATAAACAAAAATAAAGCAACAATTTTGAAAAAAATTCAATATTTTTTACTTTTTTGTTATAATAAATATCCCCAAAAACATATATCTAAAAAAAAAATTTCCTCAGTTTAGGCCGATACGTATTCTTCTACCTATTATTGGTAAAAAAAAATCGCAATAAGCGTTTATCGATTGGTTTGCGCAAAATTTATAGCGTTTACAAAATAGGGGATAGTTTTATTGCATTTTTTTTTTTACTACTAATGGCGGCGATCAGCGATTTTTTTCGTGACTGCGACATTATGGCGGACACTTCGGACAATTTTGACACATTTTTGGGACCATTGTCATTTTCACAGCAAAAAATGCATTTAAATTGCATTGTTTATTGTGAAAATGACAGTTGCAGTTTGGGAGTTAACCACAGGGGGCGCTGTAGGAGTTAGGGTTCACCTAGTGTGTGTTTACAACTGGGGGGTGTGGCTGTAGGTGTGACATCATCGATCGAGTCTCCCCTATAAAAGGATCACTCAATCGATGCGCCGCCACAGTGAAGAATGGGGAAGCCGTGTTTACATACGGCTCTCCCCGTTCTTCAGCTCCGGGGAGCGATCGCGACGGAGCGGCTATAAACGAATAGCCGCGCTCTCGTCCCGGATCGCTCCCCGAGGCTTACCGACCGCCGAATGTAGTGGGGGGTCCCGATCGGACCCCCCACCCACGTCTAGGCAGGCACGTATAGGTACGTTGATGTGCCTGTCCGTGCCATTCTGCTGACGTATATCTACATGAGGAGGTCGGGAAGTGGTTAAAGGGCCCTGGGGACCTGGATGGCTACCCCCCTTTTTTTTGTCAGCACCCAAAGGCCTCCTGACCTCAATTTGCGGCGGCAGCACCCCCCGCTTCTCAATCAATCCGTGGCACCCCCGCTTCTCAATTCACAATTCACGCCCCCCACTTCTCAATTTTCGCAATTAGCGGCAGCTCGCGGCAACCCCCCCCTACTTCTCAATTTGAGGCGGCAGCACCCCCCCGCAATCTCTGCTCCAAGGGGGCCCATGCCTGAAGCTGTGTAAGGGGCCCCATAATTCCTGATGGCGGCCCTGCTCATGATGACCCCTGTCCTCAGCCAAAAGAGCCTACAATGGTCACGTGAGTATCAGAACTGGGGGACGGAGCAATGGAAGAAGGTGGGCTGGTTTTCTTTTCCATCATGAAGATGCCCGGGTGCGTCCCTTACCCGGGGAAGAGGTGGCACCAGGAGGCAGTATGGGAAGAAGACCAGCCGGCGGAGACAGGGTGACCCTTTGGGCAAAGTTCTGCTGGACAACCTTGGCTCCTCCCATTCATGTGGGAGGTTACTTGACATGCAACACCTACCTAAACATTGTTGGGGACCAAGTACACCCCTTCATTGAAGCCGCATTCCCCGGTGGCAGTGGCCTCCTTCCTCAGGAAAATGCACCCGGCAAAGAATGGTTTCCGTAATACAATAAGACGTTTTTTCTCCAGATCTCGATCCAATCGCGCATCTGTGGGGTGTGTTGAAAAAACAAGTCTGATCCAAGGAGGCCCCGCCTCTCAACTTACAGGACCTTAACCACTTCAATACCGGGGGGGGGCACTTCGCCCCCCTCCCCCCCTGCCCAGGACAGTTTTGAGCTTTCAGCACTGTGGCACTTTGAATGACAATTGCGCGGTCGTGCTACACTGCACCCAAACTACATTTTTATAATTTTCTCCCACAAATAGAACTTTCCTTTGGTGGTGTTTGATCACTTCTGCGTTTTTTTTTTTTTTTTTTTTTTTTTTTTCATTTCTGTTACAAAATTTAGCTTTCTCCTTCACTGACTGGCACTGATGAGTCACCACCAATGGGCACTGATGAGGAGGCACTGATGGGCACTGACAGACAGCACTGATAGGTGGCCTTAATGAGCACTGACAGGCAGCACTGACAGGCAGCACTGATGGGCACTGACAGGCAGCACTGATGGGCACTGACAGGCAACACTGATGGGCGGCACTTATTGGCACTGACAGGCAGCACCGATGGGCACTGACAGGTAGCACCGATGGGCACTGACATGCAGCACCGATGGGCACTGACAGGTGGCATTACTGAGCACTGACAGGCGGCACCGATGGGCACTGACAGGCGGCACCGATGGGCACTGACAGGCAGCACTGATGGGCACTGACAGGCAGCACTGATGGGCGGCACTGATTGGGACTGACAGGCGGCACCAATGGACACTGACAGGCAACACTGATGGGCACTGACAGGCGGCACTGATAGGCACTGACAGGCGGCACTGACAGGTGGCATTGGTGGACACTAATAGATGGGCAGCACTGATGGCCACTGATGAGTTGGCACTGATGAGGTGGCACTGATGGGCACTGATGAAGAGGCACTGATATGTAGAATTGATGGGCACTTATAGGTGGCACTGATATGCAGCACTGATGGGCACTGATGGGCACTGACAGACAGCACTGATGGGCACTGACAGGCAGCACTGATGGGCACTGACAGGTGGCATTGATGGACACTAAAATATGGCACTGATGAGCAGCACTGATTGGGCAGGTTCTGGACAGGTGTTAATACTGGGCACTGATTGGCACTATGATGGACACTGATTGGCACTATGGTGGGCACTGATTTGCACTTTATTGGGCACTGAGAGGGTGTTACGATGGGGCACAGATTGGCAGCTGATTTGTACAATAGATGGGGGCTGTTCTAATAATCAATGTGCTGATTATCAGCACAGACCCCCCCCCTCTGACAGGGAAAGCCGCCGATCGTCTCTCCCTGTCAGCGCAAACCGAGGAATGCCATTTACCGGCACTTCCTGGTTCACACAATGATCAGCTGTGATTGGTCACTGCTGATCACGTGGTAAGAAGCCTCTGACAGAGCCTCCTCACCAGGATCGGTAGAGTAAAAATTACATTTACAAAAAAAAAAAAAACGCTGCTTTTAATTTTTTTGCGTTATAAACAAAAAAAAAGGCCGACATTTTTGGAAAAAATACAAATTTTTTACTTTCTGCTATAAAACATATCATTTATTTCACACATGGTTTTAACCACATATCGCTGCACTCTTTCCATTTTTAGAACACGTGACCTATCTGACCCCTACATGGACCCCTACATGGACCCCCTGACACACCTCCCTGACACAAACACTTACCTTACACCTACACTGACCTACTACACAGACCCACCAGACTCCTACTTTCTGCACTACTCACACCCCCCTCCCCCCTCCACACAGCTCGGTGTAAATCCATACTCCTTACCTCTCTCTGCTCTTCACCAGGACTCTCCTCATGACCTCAGCACTGGATGTGGATGTGCAGAATTCCTTTGGACTCAGTCCCGACTCCCCGCCAGCGCCATCCACCCGCAGCCCGCTCCATGTGTCACATGCTGCACCGCTCCGCGCTGCACCGGCACCGCTTCACGCTGCACCGGCACCGCTCCGCCTCCATGTGTCACACGGACACACGCTGCACCTCCGCACCATGCTCCCATCTCCACCCCGAGCCTCGCCCCTCCGCTCCGCTAGACACACACGTACCAGAGCAGAGGGACAGGTGGAGGGGAAGACAGCGGCCCCGGCGGCTCACACAATGCTTGTCTCCGGCTGCCATGTTCAGTGTTTCCCAGCGCACGGTGATTGGGCGTATGGCAGTCATGTGCGGAGGCGCATACTTGCCAACTGTCCCGTTTTTAACGGGACAGTCCCGTCAAATAGGACCTAGTCCCGGCCAATTTAGCCTGCCGGGACTTGTCCCGGCTAGTGGGGAAGGAACCCAGACCGAAACAACATTGGCCGCCGCAGCTGTCCGCGGCGCTGAATGAGGATCAGGGGGGCCGCACCTGAGTGAGGACCAGGGGGGCCCGCAGCTGAGTGAGGATCAGGGGGGGGGGCGGTCAGCTCAGTCCGCCCCTGAAGGTTCCCCCCGAAAATCTGACTGCAGTCCCGAGCCGCGCTGGAGGGACGAGGTGGGTGGAGCTGCGCTGCTGGCTAGTCTTCCCCTGCCCTGGTTGCTAACGCCTGTGCCGCTTGGCGTGTAGCAACCAGTGACGTCACGGCTGCAACCCCCCATCAGCATTGAAAGCGAGGCACATGAAGAATTTTACTTCCTCCTCCGCGCTACTGCTCCTGGGAGGCTGGGGTCCAACACAGCTGAGCTCCGAGTCAAGTGTGAGGCTGGCTTGAAGAAACAGCAACGAGAGGGAGTGGGAGAATCGCCACCCTGACCTGAGGCTGAGCAGCAGTAAGCGCGGCATCCCCGACACCTCCCAGAGCATGTACACCACCTCCACGTCGGCTCCCAGTCCCAGCTGTGACAGCCTGTCATCAGGAAGAAAGATGGTCTGGCCGAGTGCCCAGGGGACGAGGATGGGCGGGAGGTAGGTGCATCACACACCTACCCACTACAGACAGGGGCTGGGACAGGAAGGACCGCAGGCCAGGCTAGGGGGTCAATTTCACTCACCCCCTCTCTCTCCCATCCAGCTCCCTCTCTCATCTATCCCCCTCTCTCTCTCTTTCTCTCTTTTACAGCTCTCTCTCTTTTACAGCTCTCTCTCTCTCTCTTTTACGTCTCTCTCTCTCTCTCTCTCTCTTTTACATCTCCCTCTCTCTCTCTCTCTTTTACATCTCTCTCTCTCTCTCTCTTTTACATCTCTCTCTCTCTTTTACATCTCTCTCTCTCTCTCTCTCTCTCTCATCCACCACCCTCTCTCTCTCACCCCCACACTATCCCCCTGTGCCTTACACCCCCACACTATCCCCCTGTGCCTTACACCCCCACACTATCCCCCTGTGCCTTACACCCCCACACTATCCCCCTGTGCCTTACACCCCCACACTGTCCCCCTGTGCCTCACACCCCCCACACCGTCCCCCTGTGCCTCGCACCCCCCACACCGTCCCCCTGTGCCTCGCACCCCCCACACCGTCCCCCTGTGCCTCGCACCCCCCACACTGTCCCCCTGTGCCTCGCACCCCCCACATCGTCCCCCTGTGCCTCACACCCCCCACACCGTCCCCCTGTGCCTCACACCCCCCACACCGTCCCCCTGTGCCTCACACCCCCCACACTGTCCCCCTGTGCCTTACACCCCCCACACCGTATCCCCCTATGTCCTCCTCCACCCACCGTGTCCCCTTGTGTCCTCCACCCCCCCACAGTGTCCCCCTGTGCCTTACACCCCCCCCACACGGTGTCCCCCTGTGTTCTCCTCCACCCACCGTGTCCCCCTGTGCTTTACACTCCCCCACCATCCCCCCTATGCCTTACACCCCCCACAGTGTCCCCCTATGGCTTACACCCTCCACAGTGTCCCCCTGTGCCTAACACCCCCCCACAGTGTCCTCCACCCACCGTGTCCCCCTGTGCCTTAACCACCCCCCCACAGTGTCCCTCTGTGCCTTCCACCAACCCACCCCACAGTGTCCCCCTGTGCCTTCTCCCCCCACGGCTGCCCTGAGAGACACTGTGCTGTGTCTGGAGGATCCCAGTGCTCTGCCCCATGCCCTGTGATGTGCTGTGTACTCCCTGATGTGCCCTACTGTGTGCCCCATGGTCTTCTATTGCCCGGGGGCCCCATGGTCTTCTATTGCCCGGGGGCCCCATGAGTTGTCAGTCCGCCCCTGGGCCGCCCGGTGAGGATAAGAGCATCGCCGGCATGGTCTCCCAGCCAGGGGAAGAGAGAGGAGAGGAAGAGGCCAGCTGTCAGCAGAGAGTGGAATTGCCCGCTGTAATAGCTTTCATTAGAACTTCCAGTGTTCCCGGGGCTCATATCACATAGCTCCACCTCTTGGTCCAGCACCTTTGATCGACAGAACGCCGGTCCAGTGTCGGACATGTGACGTCATCAAAGGCGTTGGGCTAAGAGGTGGGGCTATGTGACGATGAGCCCCGGGAAGACGGGAAATTCAAATGAAAGCTATTACAGCGGGCAATCCCGCTCTCTGCTGATCCTCTCCACAGGTGCCTCTTCCTCTCCACAGGTGAGGCTGTATTGGGCACAGGCAGGCCAGGCTGTATTGGGCACAGGCAATGCTGTGCCAACCGCCGCAAGACTATGTACGGCGACAGAATGGCATGGCTACGCACATGGGCGTCCAGGTATGTCCCCTTTAAGATGCGGAGCCATTGGTCGCGAGCGCGGCGGCATGTTCGCGACTTGGTTCGGGAGCTTAATAGCTGTGCTGCAAAGTGTCCCTGGAATTTTTTTTCAAATGTTGGCAACTATGGGAGGCGGGACTTCTAGAGTGATCGCACACAGGCCAGCCCCACGCCGCACATGACCCCCATATGCCCAATCACAGGGCGCCGGACAGTAAACATGGCGGCCGGAGATCGGGGACACAGAAAATGAAAATTAGGAGGCAGGCACGGAATGTCGCCCCTTAAAAGTTGCGCCCGGGGCCATGCTCCCCCCACGCTACGCCACTGACATAGAGAGAAAAGATTTGACATTATAGAGACATAAAGATTCGATGAAGCAGCTAAAAAACATACAATCTCCCTTTGTATGCCGTTTTCTTGAGTTGATGACTGATCCAGCCCCTCTATTAGCAATTGTGTAATCTACAGAGCACGGGACAAACATACATTGGCAATACAGATCTAGGGCCATATTCTGAGAAGAGTTACGACGGTGTATCTCAGGATACTCCGTCGTATCTCTCTTTTTTGGCCCGCGTATCTATGCGAGTGATTCTTAGAATCATTTTCGCATAGATACGCTGAAGATCCGACATGTGTAAGTCACTTACACTGTCGGATCTTAAATGTAATTACTCCGCCGGCCACTAGGTGGCGTTTACGTTCAGGTCTCATTTGTTTATGCAAATGAGCCTGATACGCTGATTCACGAACGAAATCGCGTCGCGTAACCGTCGTTTGCGTAAGCGTACGGTTACCCCTGCTATATGAGGGGTAACCTTACGCCAGTCCCACGTATGCCATGTTAAGTATGGCGTCGGGTCCGCGTCGTCTTTTCCCGTCGGGTACGTCGTTTTCCTAAGTCGTTCTTGAATACGACTTTACGTCAATGACGCACACGTCGGCGTCATTGACGTTTTCCGCCGAGAACTGGAGCATGCGCACTGGGCTATTTTTAGCCCGGCGCATGCGCAGTTCGTTCGAAACGGGGGCACGCTTAATTTAAATATAAGCCGCCCCCTTTGATATACGCGGGGATACGCCGGACCTTTTACACTACGCCGCCGCAAACTACGGAGCAAGTGCTTGAGGAATACGGCACTTGCTCCAGTAAGTTGCAGCGGCGTAGTGTAAATAGCTTACGCGATGCCGCCGCAGAAAGTACGAGAATATGGCCCCCAACCACTGAAGGGATTAATAGAGGTACTCCTTTTACCCGACAGAACCAGCCAAAGTATAATACCGCAATTACCACACTCAAAAGACCCTTCGGTACCGATGAGACAATTTATAATGAACGGAGGAAGCAGATTGCCTTCAAAAAATTGCCTGACCTTTATTGGGCGGGTATACAGTTTATATAAGGTTCAACCTTACCAAATCACAACCAATCAAAATATGGGAGGGGGGAGTGGTTAGTAAAGGGATACATTGAATATCATTATCATTGAAATGCTTTAAACCTCCAAGGAACATGGCTGACACGAGGGGTACTGACGTGAATACACCATCTGGTCCCGCTTCCTGTTTCATGTCTCATTACACAGGAAGGTGGTCCAGACATTCTGAGCCACAATTCTTAGGCGGTACACTTAGGTGGGGGTGGGTCAGCCACGCCCTATGACCTTTGACCTCTGGGAACCCGCCTTCTGACCTTTGACCTCTGGGGAGGTCCCTGTTCCAATTCCTGAGTCCTAGCCATATTCTTCAATGGGAAACCCTAACCCTTACCCTAACCCTTACCCTTACCCCTAACCCTAACTCTAATTCTTATTTAGAAGGTACAGAGTAAAAGTGCTTATGCAAGCTATATTTCTTATATGCGTGCCTGGGAAAAAAAACTGTTACAAGCTGAAAAACAGAACTGAGCTAACTACCGTGTTTCCCTGAAAATAAGCCAGAGTCCTATATTAATTTTGGCAACCAAAAACACACTAGGGCTTATATTTGGGGGATGTCTTAATTATTTATGTACAATGATCTTAAAGTGGTTGTAACCCTAAAAAAAAAAAAAAATCCTTTTCCTTTAAAGAATGATAGATTGCATAGTGCTTCTGCTGTGTCATTTACCCATCTCCTGTGCCCCCCGTCTTCTCCCCCTCCCCGTCAGATCAGGAGTCAATATTTTGACATAAAAAGCATCTTAAAATCCATCCTTATAGAATTATATAATTTGTTTTTTAGGAATTGTGCCAGTGTGGGGTGCAGTGTGTCTCCCTTTGTGATTGTTTTGTGGAAAATACCTTTGTTGCAGCTCCCCTGGGTGTCGCATGGTCTGCCTGGGCTCTTCTACTCTTCTCCGGGATCCCCGCTGGCGTCGGCCCGCTCCGTGGACTAGGGAGGGGGGGCATGGGCGTTGGGGCGGGAGGAGAGCGGAGGAGGGGGGAGCTGGTGTCCCGCTAGCATCGGCCCACTACATGCGCTGAGGAAGGAGGGGCCGCAGGCATCGTACGGGAGGAGAACGGAGGGGGGAGCTGCTGTTCCGCTGGTGTCGGCCCGCTCTGTGCACTGGGAAGGGGGGGCCACAAACATCGGGCGGGAGGAGAGCGGAGGAGGTGTCCGCTGGCATTGGCCCGCTCTGTGCATTGAGGAGGTAGGGGCCATGGGCATCAGAAGGGGGGAGAGTGGAGGAGCCACTGTCCCGCTAGCGTCGGCCAACTCCATGCGCTGAGGAGGGAGGTGCCGCGGGCATTGGACAGGAGGGGAGCGGAGGGGGGAGCCGCTGTCCCGCTGGCGAGAGGGGGCCACGGGCGTCAGCCGGGAGGAGAGGAGAAGACCTCCGGCGAGTCTGTAAAAAGGATGTTTTGCACGGTACAGTTACAAAAAGGAGACACGCACACCTTATGGCAGTGTAATCATTCTGCAAGGTGGATTAAAAAAAAATTATTTTACTAGGGCTAGGGCTTATATTGCAGCCTTCCCCGAGAATCATGCTAGGTCTTATTATCGGGGTAGGTCTTATTTTCAGGGAAACGCGGTAGCTAACTAGCCCAAGTCTTAAGCCTCGTACACATGCTCGGTTTTCTCGGCAAGAACCAGCAAGAAAACTGCTGGCAGAGCTTTCTTGCCGAGTAAACCGAGCGTGTGTACGAGGCTTAGAGGTTTCTTGTCAAGAAAACTTCCCAGAATCTCGACGAGAAAAATAGAGAACCTGCTCTCTATTTTCTCGTTGTGATTCTCGGCAGTGTCTTCCTGTCGAGAAAACCGAGCATCTGTATACTTACCTGCCTCCATGGAAACCCACACATGCTCAAAATGACTTTGACGCATGCGCGGCAGCTTCCAAGGCATAGGTAAGGTGAAGCAAAAAGGCGGCGACGGCATTGAATGTGACGAGCGCATGCTCGTCGCAGTCGATGACGTCACCTTGTTCGTGCCATTCAAAAGAACGACCGTTCTTTTGAATCGTACATTTGTACACTCGGCCGGGCAAGAGAATCTTGGGCCGTGTGTACAGGGCTTTAAGCTGAAAAATCTTATAGCCACCAAGATGGAGTCACTGTTGTTTCAGTCATATTACTACAGTCACTTTACATGAAGGTTTTTATATGTAGAAAAAGCTTTCCAGACTTTCTCCCGGATCAGTTTGGTCTTCACGCCATAAATAATTGGATTTAGCATGGGTGGGACTAGAAGGTACGTATCGGCTAGAATTATATGAACGTAAGGTGGAATCCTTTTACCTCCATACCGGTGGGACAGGAAAGTGAAGAAGGCCAGACCATGAAAACTTAGAAAGACACACATATGAGGTATGCAGGTGTTAAAGGTCTTCAGTCGGGCCTCTTTGGATGGAAGTCTGAAGACGGCATGGAAGATGGCGCAGTAGGATACCAGGATGAACAGCAGGTCTACACCTAGGACCATGAACGCCACAGCCAAGCCCAGAGCGCTGTTTATTCTGATGTCGGCAGCAGCAAGTTTCACGATCGCCATGTGCTCACAGTATGAATGGGGCACAACGTTGGTTCTAAATGCTGGAAATCTCTGGATCAAAATTATGCAGGGAGAAAACAAAATGACCGCTCTGAGCAGTAAGACGATGACCAGTCTGACGATGATGGAGTTGGTCATTATGGACCCGTATCTTAGCGGTTGGCAGATGGCGATATAACGGTCAAAGGACATGCCAAGCAAAAGTCCCGACTCTAAGCTGGTGAAGGAATGGAGGAAGAACATCTGGAGGAGACATGACTCAAAACCAATGTGTCTCTTCTGGAACCAGAAGACGGAAAGCATTTTTGGGGCAATGCTTGTAGACAAAAGAGCGTCGTTGGAGGCCAACAGAGAAAGAAAAATAAACATAGGCTTGTGGAGGCCAGAAGAGGCTGAGATGACGGCCAGGAGCATCATATTTCCCAACAAGGCCAGGACATAACATAAGCAAACAACGAGACCTACCCACTGATAAACTCCTTCTAGTCCGGGAATCCCAACCAGGATGAATGAGGTGGGATAGAATGTGCCATTGACTTTGATGTCCGCCATTCCTCTGATATTCACCTTCTACACTGAAGACCACAGATCTCTATGAAGAATGAATATTCTGGAGGGTTTAGTTACCTGATGGGATAAAAGACGTAGAATTAAAACTGGTGTATGAACACTAAGAAATATGTACCGTATATACTCGAGTATGAAAGGAAAGGATACCCCAAGGGGCTTTCTGTTGCAGCTAAGAATGCTAAAGTTCATTGTTGTATAAAAAAAAACCTGATTTATTTATACAGCCTTTGCACAGGGAGGCACATCTGTTTGATTCAAAAGCATACATTCAAAATGATACAATAAAAACATGTACATAAAAGGACAGCCATAGGGATACATATACAGCGACATGTCAGAATGATAAGATGTTACAGTAATATTAATAGTAAAAACCCAGACGCGTTTCTACCTTATCATAGCGGTCTTCTTCAGGGGTGCTCTGGAAGAAAATACAATGTTTATGCCGCCGTAGCGTATCTTCTTTACGCTACGCCGACGCAGCGCAGAGAGGCAAGCACCGAATTCACAAAGCACTTGCCACCAAATCTGCGCCGGGTTTCTTAGGCGTAAGCCGTCGTAAGTGGAAGTGGGCGTGAGCCATGAAAATGAAGCGTGACCCCATGCAAATGATGGGCCGAGCACCATTAATATACGAAATAACGAACGGCTCATGCGCCGTCCCGTGGACACATCCCAGTGCGCATGCTCAGAATTACGTCGGAACTACTCTCTAAGATACGTCGGATCACTGCCTACGACGTGAACGTAACCTAAGCCCAGCCCTATTCACGTACTACGTAAACAACGTAAAATATGACGGCTGTGTTCCCTGGTCCATACCTTAGCATGAGTTGCGCCTCATATATGGGGAATAACTTTACGCCAAACGTACGACTTACGCAAACCGCGTATATTATGCGCCGGGCACAAGTACGTTCGTGAATCTACGTATCTCCCTCATTTCCATATTTGAATAGGAAATCAATGGGAGCGCCACTTGCGGCCAGCGTAACTATGCGCCCACGATACGCCGGCGTAGGAAAGTTACGTCGGTCGGATGAAGCCTATTTTCAGGCGTATCTAGTTTTGTGGGCACACAGATATGACGGCGCATATTTGCACTTACACGGCGTATCTCGAGATACGTTGGCGTAAGTGCTTTGTGAATCAGGGTCATTATATTGGTAAAATAGTTCAGAAAACAAGAGCACTCTCCACAATCAGATATCTACAGTGAATGGTATTGTATAGATACAGTATATTTACCCATTAACGGCTAGGGGAGGGGGACCTCCCTGTGTGTTGGGTCCAAAAGCCGACCGAGGACCCCGCGGCCATGGCCGACAACCCTAAGGCCCACGTGAGAGCAGGGGAGAGGGTAGGATGGTGTGAGGATCAGGCGTTTGGCTTGAAGACCAATTGCTATATCAGTGGCAGGACAGGCATACAGGCAGTCACTTCTGGCAGATGACACAGGCTCCCCTGAGGTGCGGAGTCTTAGTACTAGTTGGTTTTCCCCAGAGCTCCTGATGGTGGAGATGGATTTAGCTGCAAGCTAGCACCAGGTCGCGGTCCTCAAGTTTGCCCCACCAGGGTGTGAGCAAGCCGGGGTCCAATAGCGGATAAACCGAAAAGGATGAAACAGCAGCGTGGTCAGTAAACAAGACAAGGGATCAATCACGAGTGGCTGCAGGTTGGGATCAAGCAGTAGAGTAGTCAAAGAACAGGCCAAGGGTCAAACACGGGTGGTTGCAGGTTGGGATCAGGCAGCAGGAAAAACAACAGCAAGGCACTGGCAGGAATGGCACAATAACCTGGCCAAGAGGAAGTGCTGAGACAAGGCTTTTATAGGAAGATCATCGGAGGAGCAAGGGGTTCAAGGTTCATCAGCAATCAAGACACCAAGGAGAGTAGTCTAATGGATAAGATAGGTTTATCCAGCAGATCAGGCAGGGAGCTGTCTAGCATCCCAGATAGCTCAGTGGGAAGAGTCAATGCCAGACACAGAAGAGGTCCCAGGTTCAAGCCCAGGTCCTGACTGATGGAAAGCTCAAACTGCAGGTATGTGACCCACACAAAGCGGTGAAGGGGGGGGGGTGTCCAGGAGGAAGAGGCCAGGGAGCAGGGGTGGAAACTGGCAAACCGAGGCCACGCAAGGACTGTAGGAATGTACAATGATAGAGAAATTTAAGAAAGTAATAAATAAATAAAAGAAAGAGGAAAGGAAGAGTGATAGTAAAGTTAGCAGGGCGTCTATTGACGTCCTCCCGGCATTGGGGGGTCCGCGCTGTGGCCTTCATTCAGCTATAGTGCGGGCACCAAGTGGTTAAAAACAATTTTGTTAATGTATTACCAAATGTTATGTCCTTTAATACTTATGTGAGGAACCCTTGTCCTCAACAGAACTTTGTCCGCTGTCAATGCTTCCTTTGTCCAGAACCAGCACCATCCAAGACTCTTTAACCCACCCAGTCCCCAGACAACACCAGTCTTGGAGTAAATCAGGAATCGCCTTTTATTTGAGATCTCACACGAATATATACACAAGGATGACAATACAAACTGAAAATGGAAAAGACACGTATTGAGAGTGAATGGTGCTGCTCACCCCAATATAGGCGACATGGGAGATTTCCCCTGATTTTTAGGCAAGCAAAAATTCAATAATTATAAATAATATGCATCGTTATGTTTTCTGTGTTTCTATTTATGATAATGTTGATTGTGTCTTCTGAGCTCAAAGACGGCAAGTCTGTCCTAAAAGGTCTTCTGAGCTCAAAGACGGCGAGTCTGTCCTAAAAGGTCTTCTGAGCTAAAAGACGGCAAGTCTGTCCTAAAAGGTCTTCTGAGCTAAAAAACGGCAAGTCTGTCCTAAAAGGTGGTCATGCCTCTGAGTCACCTAGGCAAAAGTCTAAAGGATTAGATAATTAGCTCATGTTAATTAGGTTTCTGGTTACAGTTTGTATTGTCGATATGGGAGAGTTTACCCCGATGGGTTGTTTTAGGCAAGCAAAAATTCAATAATTATAAATAATATGCATCATTATGTTTAAAAGATTTTATTGGATGTAGACATGTGGTATGAATCATGACATCTATAATATAAACTCTGGTAAAAAGAAGAATATAAAAATCCATACACAATGGTGCAAAACCAAAATTGTTATACAACTTGACATGTGACATGCATCTGTGCATATACAAACTGACGCGTTTCAACCCCTTAGGGGTCTTCTTCAGAGGTTTTAGGTTTGCTGTAAGAAATTACATAATGAGTTTTCAAATCCTGCCCAGGTATATCCCAAAACGGCAAGAAATATATATAAAGTACATAGGGCCAGATCCACGTAGACCGGGCGCAACTTAACTTTCCCGATTTAAGTTACACCGCCGCAATTTTCCCAAGTTAGTGCCCGATCCACAAAGCACTTACCTGGAAATTTGCAGCGGTGTAACTTAAATCCGTCCGGCGCAAGGCGGGCCCAATCTAATGGGGCGAGTCCCATTTAAATTAGGCGCGCTTCCGCGCCGGACGTACTGCGCATGCTCCGTTGGGTAAATTTGCACCGACGTCATTTGATTAGACATTAACGTAAATGGCGTCCAGCGCCATTCACGGACGTCTTACGCAAACGATGTTGATGTTTAAATTTCGACGCGGGAACGACGGCCATACTTAACATGGCTTAAGAGAACTAGGGCTCAGCCCTAGTTTTACGTGGCGTAACCCGACGGAAACGACGTAGATTTAGATCGACGGGCCGTTCGGGACGTTCGGGGATCGCCGTAAGTCTTCATTTGCATATTCTACGCTGGCCGCAATGGCCTCGCCACCTAGCGGCCGCCCTAGAATTGCATCCTTAAGATCCGACAGTGTAATTCAATTACACCTGTCGGATCTTAGAGCTAGCTATACGTAACTGATTCTATGAATCAGTCGCATAGTTAGAAACAGAGATACGCCGTCGTATCTCGTTTGTGGATCTGGCCCATAGTTACCAGTTAGCTGTGTATACAAAAATGGGACCTTCTTGGACCAGAGTTTCCACTAAAAAACCCTTAAAAGAAATCCCGATGGCTCCCCGGGCCACCTGGCACCCCAGGATGCAGCGTCTATAGGCCACAGGCGACTTGCAGGGAGTCACAATTAGGAGAATGGCCCCTACGGGGCATGCATAGACAAGATGGCGGACACCTGCGGCAGAGCATTGGAAACAATATTATAAAGTGCATTGTATAATGCGGTTAAATAGGATTTTAGTTTTATAGAAGACCCCTAAAGGGCTTGAAACGCGTCAGATTTGTATATGCACAGATCAGT
The DNA here is from genome assembly GCF_905171775.1 of Rana temporaria. Lineage (NCBI taxonomy): Eukaryota > Metazoa > Chordata > Amphibia > Anura > Ranidae > Rana > Rana temporaria. The sequence goes on along the minus strand of NW_024404412.1, from coordinate 185,082 downwards.
GTTGCCAACCTATCAGATTGAAATTTACTGTCACGACACCCGAAATTTACTGGCGCAGCCACGTTATTACTGGCATTTCACAAAAGTTACTAAATTACATTTTAGGTGCAAATTTCAGTATTTAGGCTACAAACAAGTACGCCGGCGTACTGTGATGTAAGGTAGATATTAAGGTAAAAAAACATATTTTTGTTATTTTCAATATAATAAGGGCAAATGATTTAGTCACATCACCCCCTGCCTTCACCCCCCTCTGCTACCAACACCCCCTGCCTTCATCCCCCTCTGCCACCAACACCCCCTGCCTTCACCCCCCTCTGCCACCAACACCTACTGCCTTTACCCCCCTCTGCTACCAACACCCCCTGCCTTCACCCCCCTCTGCCACCAACACCCCCTGCCTTTACCCCCCTCTGCCACCAACACCCCCTGCCTTCACCCCCTCTGCTACCAACACCCCCTGCCTTCACCCCCCTCTGCCACCAACACCCCCTGCCTTTACCCCCCTCTGCTACCAACACCCCCTGCCTTCACCCCCCTCTGCTACCAACACCCCCTGCCTTCACCCCCCTCTGCCACCAACACCCCCTGCCTTTACCCCCCTCTGCTACCAACACCCCCTGCCTTCACCCCCCTCTGCCACCAACACCCCCTGCCTTTACCCCCCTCTGCCACCAACACCCCCTGCCTTCACCCCCTCTGCTACCAACACCCCTGCCTTCACCCCCCCTCTGCCACCAACACCCCCTGCCTTTACCCCCCTCTGCCACCAACACCCCCTGCCTTCACCCCCTCTGCTACCAACACCCCTGCCTTCACCCCCCTCTGCCACCAACACCCCCTGCCTTTACCCCCCTCTGCTACCAACACCCCCTGCCTTCACCCCCCTCTGCCACCAACACCCCCTGCCTTTACCCCCCTCTGCCACCAACACCCCCTGCCTTCACCCCCTCTGCTACCAACACCCCTGCCTTCACCCCCCTCTGCCACCAACACCCCCTGCCTTTACCCCCCTCTGCCACCAACACCCCCTGCCTTCACCCCCTCTGCTACCAACACCCCTGCCTTCACCCCCCTCTGCCACCAACACCCCCTGCCTTCACCCCCCTCTGCCACCAACACCCCTGCCCAGGGCCGGCCTTAGGTGTTCAGGCGCCCTGTGCGAGCTAATCCGGTGGCGCCCCCCCCCCCCATCTTCACCCCTCTTTTTTTTTTCAAATTTGGTCTTTTGTTAAAAAAAACGGGAAAAATAAAATAATGCAGAGGTGATCAAATACCACCATGAAAAAAAAAATACAAATTGTATTTGTGTACAGCGTCGCATGACCGCGCGGTTGACAGCTTAAGTTACGCAGTGCACATCGCAAAAAATGGCCTGTCATGAAGGGGGGGGGTAAATCTTCCAGAGGTCACGTGATTAATCAGTGAAATTTTTTTGCCCAGAGTTTATTTATACTTCAAGCAATACACCTGGGGTGTCACAAACATGAAAGGGACATACAAACTCCATGCAGACAAGTGTAGGGAGGGATCAGATGGGAGATCATCAGCAGGCTACGGTACAGACAGAGTGATCCTCTGTAGGAGTTTTCCATATGGCAGAGGCGCAGACAAGGCCGGGGTTCCAGTACAGGCCAATCACAGACTGCCTGAAGTATAAATAAACTCTGGGCAAAAAATTATCACTGATTAACCACGTGACCTCTGGAAGATTTACCCCCCCTCCTCCTTCATGACAGGCCATTTTTTTGCTATGTGCACTGCATAACTTAAGCTGACAACTGCGCAGTGGTATTTGATCACCTCTGCGTTATATGTTTTGCGTTTTTTTTTTAACAAAAGACCAATTTTTTTAAAAAATATATAATTTTGTGTTTTGCTATATAACATATCCATTTTTTTTTACGTTTTTTTATAAATTCACAGTGCCAGGCTCACATCTGGTGCCCGCCCTCCTCATTGGAGGACATGTGAGGGGGGAGGAGGAAATGACAGGAGTTAAACTGTCAGCCTGCTAGATAAGGGGGAGGGGACGGGCGGCCTTACCGTTACTTTTCTTCAGAGTGTACGGCGCCAGTCTGTCAGTCGCGTCCCGGTCCCGGCTTCAATGCTGTGCGACTTCAGTCAGTCAGACCCGGCTTCAGTGCCCTCTGCTCCTGGCGGCGTTAGAATTTGAAGCTGCATGCATAACGCATGCACGCTTTACGCTACGGCGCCGGTACCCAGGCCAGTACTACCTGAGACAAGAAGCAAAGGAGAGGAGGAGGAGAGGAGAGGAGGGAGGAAGGGACCAGTGTGAGTGTCAGACACTTTGGGCACAACGGCGCCCCCCCTCTGCAGCGCCGGGGGACTGTGCTGACTGCCTGCTGAGCAATGACCCGGGCGGCGGCGGCTCCTGTCCCATTCAACACATCATTCATGGTAAACTGACTGCGAGCTGTGACGGCCGCACGGCGCCCCTGTTGTCCATGGCGCTCTGTGCGGTCGCATAGCCTGCACACCCCAAAGGCCGGCCCTGCCCCTGCCTTCACCCCCCTCTGCCTCCAATCTCCCTCTGCCTCCAATCTCCCTCTGCCTCCAATCTCCCCCTGCCTCCAATCTCCCTCTGCCTCCAATCTCCCCCTGCCTCCAATCTCCCCCTGCCTCCAATCACCCCCTGCCTCCAATCTCCCTCTGCCTCCATCCCCACCCTCTGCGATGCCACCCTCCCCCTCTGTGGTGCCACCAACACCCCCTGCCCCCAATCACCCCCTGCCACGAAAACCCCCTGCCTTCACTCCACTCTGCAGTGCCTCCAATCTCCCTCTGCCTCCAATCTCCCCCAGGCCCCCTGCTTCCAATCACTTCCAATCACCCCCTGAAACCTAATTAACATGAGCTAATTATATAATCCTTTAGACAGCCTAGGTGACTCAGAGGCATGACCTTTTAGGACAGACTTGCCATCTTTTAGCTCAGAAGACCTTTTAGGACAGACTTGCCATCTTTTAGCTCAGAAGACCCTTTAGGAATACTTGCCGTCTTTTAGCTCAGAAGACCTTTAGGAATACTTGCCGTCTTTTAGCTTAGAAGACACAATCAGCATTATCATAAATAGAAACACAGGAAACCTTCACACAATAGCACAGTTCGTTCACACAAACAACAATGGGTGAAATACTCTTAGATCCCACACTAGCTTTATTTACAATAAACGTATTATAACAGACAGACAGGTGGCTGGAGTTGATGACATCAGCCTGTTCTATGAGCCCCAACATTATGAAGCCGTCACTATAATATGTCATATACAGGGTTCCCAGAGTCTGTGTGTTTTGGGGGGGACATGGACTTGAATCCAAAGTAACATTACTCCAAGGGTCCCCAGACATACACCTACCAAAGAATATTTTTCCCTTAACCACTTAAGCCCTGCCGCACAACTTGCTGCTGCCACAACCGAGATGTCCATCTCTTCAGGCGGTGGTGCTGTAAACGATAATGGTGGTCTCTGCGGTGGATTCGCTGCAAGATCACCGTTATTGGCAGCGGGGGCGAGGGGCCCCCTCCCGACGCTTACCGGAGCCGTCGGTAGTGGTGGAGGCAATCGGGTCCTTCTTCCTGTTTGCCATGTATACGAGTGAGGGCAAAATGACCCCCACCCATCTCCATACCATAGCAGGGCAGAAGCGACGTCAAAACGTCACTTCCTCCCATGCGTCTTAAGCCTCGTACACATGGTCGAACAAAACCGATGAGAATGGACCGAGGTTCAGTTTCATCGGTCCAAACCGACCGTGTGTATAGCCCATCGGTCTATTTTCCTTCGGTCCAAAATTTTAAAACATGCTTCAAAACCGAACCGATGGACCGCTGCCCGATTGGTCCAAACCGATGGTTAGTACAGAAAGGCATCGGTTCAAAACCCGCGCATGCTCAGAATCAAGTCGACGCATGCTTGGAAGCATTGAACTTCGTTTTATTCAGCACGTAGTGTGTTTGACATCACTGCGTTCTGACCCGATCGGTTTTTGGAACGATGGTGTGTACACACATCAGGCCATCAGGCCACTTCAGCGGTGAACCGATGAAAACGGTCCGTGTGTACAAGGCCTTAAAGGCACATTTTTTTGTTGTCGATTTTTTAAATGTCAACTTTTTTATTGCATTTTAGTGTAAATATGAGATGTGACGTCTTTTTGACCCCCCAGATCTCATATATAAGAGGACCTGTCATGCTTTTTTCTATTACAAGGGATGTTTACATTTCTTGTAGTAGGAATCAAAGTGATCCATTTTTTTCAAACAGTATAAAAATAAATAAAATCAAGTATAATAAATAAGAAAACGTTTTTTTTTTTAAAGCGCCCTGTCCCGACGAGCTTGCGCACAAAAGCGAACGCATACGTGAGTAGCGCCCGCTTATGAAAAGGGTGTTCAAACCACACAAGTGAGGTATCACCGCAATCGTTAGAGCGAGAGCAATAATTCTAGCCCTAGACCTCCTCTGTAACTCAAAAGATGCAACCTGTAGAATTTTTTAAACGTCGCCTATGGAGATTTTTAAGGGTAAAAGTTTGACGCCATTCCATGAGCGGGCGCAATTTTGAAGCGTGACATGTTGGGTGTCATTTTTCTCGGCGTAACATTATCCTTCACACAATAAAAAAAATTTGGGCTAACTTTACTGTTGTCTTATTTTTTAATAAAAAAAGTTATTTTTTTCAAAAAAAAGTGCGCTTATAAGACCGCTGCGCAAATACGGTGTGACAATAATTATTGCAATGACCAGCATTTTATTCTCTCGGGTGTTAGAAAAAAATATGTATTGTTTGGGGGTTCTAAGTAATTTTTGGGCTAAAAAAATTGTTTTTAACTTGTAAACACAGGCCCAGATTCTGAAAGGACTTACGACGGCGCAGCGCCATGTATGCCGTCGTAAGTCCTAATCCGACCCGTCGTATCTATGCGACTGATTCTTAGAATCAGTTACGCATAGATATCCATTAGATCCGACAGGCGTAAGTCTCTTACGCCGTCGGATCTTAACTGCATTTTTTTTTTGACCGCTAGGTGGTGCTTCCGTCGAATTCTGCGTCGAGTATGCAAATACTAGATACGCAAATTCCCGAACGTACGGCGGGCCGACGCAGTAAAGTACAACGTTTATGTTAGGCTTTTCCCGGCGTAAAGTTGCCCCTGCTATATGAGGCGCAGCCAATGTTAAGTATGGCCGTCGTTCGCTTGTCTGAAATTTGGAAAAGTTACGTTGTTTGCGTAAGTCATCCGTGAATGGGGCTGGACGGAATTTACGTTCACGTTGAAACCAATGACGTCCTTGCGGCGTACTTTGGAGCAATACACACTGGGAAATTCCACGGACGGCGCATGCGCCGTTCCGCAAAAACGTCAATCTGGTCGGGTCACAGTAGTTTTACATAAAACACGCCCCCCTGATCCAAATTTGAATTAGACGTGCTTACGCCGGCCGATTTACGCTACGCCGCCGCAACTTACGGAGCAAGTGCTTTGAGAATACAGCACTTGCCCGTCTAAGTTGCGGCGGCGTAATGTAAATCGGATATGTTACGCCGCCACAGAGATTCGCGCTGGACGTGAATCTGGGCCACAGAGTCTGAAAAACAGGCTCGGGGTTTAAGTGGTTAAACTCTTTTTTTTTTTATTATTTGCATTTGTTTTGTTCAATATTTGTTTTCGTTTTGTATTTTAAAAAAGCGCACGAGATTGACAACCTTTACAAATATGACAACCTATAGAATACGATTTTTACTTTTTATCTACAGTAACAATTATTTTTTAAACTAACACTGATCAGAGTAGAAACAAGTGAGTTTTTCTTTTGTTTCATTTTTTGTCCTTGGATTGCTTAAAGAATAAAATAATTTTTACAAGAAAATATAACTAAATGAAAGCCTTGTTTAATAACATTAGAATAATGAGATGATAAGAAGGGATTGTAACATATGTGGGGATCACACCGGTGTCGCAATCTACACGCGGTCAGAATTTCCGATGGAAAAAGTCCAATGGGAGCTTTTAACCGGATATTCCGACCGTGTGTATGCTCCATCGGACTTTTTCCATCTGAATTTCTGACAGACTTAGATAGAGAGTAGGTTCTCAATTTTTCAGACAGAAAAAAATCCTATCGGAAAATCCGTTTGTCTGTATGGAATTCCGACGGGAAAAAAAAACACCCATGCTCGGAAACAATTTGACGCATGCTCGGAATCATTGAACTTTTTTTTTCTCGCCTCGTCGGTAGTGTTGAACGTCACTGCGTTCTTAATGCTCTAAAGTTCAGAGAACGTTTGTGTGACCGTGTGTAAGCAAGCCAAGCTTGAGCGCAATTCCATCGAAAACCATCCAACTTTTTTCAGACGGAAATTCCGATCGTGTGTACAAGGCATAACAGTTTGTATCAGATTGTTCATAAAACCATCTTTTCTTATTATATTACCGGATTTTATATCCCGAGGTCCTTCAAGACGTACAATAAAGACACTCCGTAGAATTCTTTCTTTTATCCTTCCAATATAATAAATGATCAGATCTCATCTCACCCGTCCGGCGTTCTCTCTTCATGCAGAGCTGCAGTTGTATTAATACCGACTGAGAATTATCACCGGTCTGCTTTACCGAGGATGGCCGCCGTCTACAAAACCCAATAGACCGTCTTCATCTGCAAGACCCAACAGACCGTCTTCATCTACAAGACCCAACAGACCGTCTTCCTCTGCAAGACCCAACAGACCGTTTTCGTCTGAAAGACCCAACAGACCGTCTTCATCTACAAGACCCAACAGACCGTCTTCATCTACAAGACCCAACAGACCGTCTTCGTCTACAACACCCAACAGACCGTCTTCATCTACAAGACCCAACAGACCGTCTTCGTCTACAAGACCCAACAGACCATCTTCATCTACAAGACCCAACAGACCGTCTTCATCTACAAGACCCAACAGACCGTCTTCATCTACAAGACCCAACAGACCCTCTTCGTCTACAAGACCCAACAGACAGTCTTCATCTACAAGACCCAACAGACCGTCACACCTCCCCCGACATCATTATAATTGGATCGTCTGAGATTTGTGTGTTGGAAATAAAACATCAGATATAGAAATAACAACAAAACAGAAATAAAAAGTTATACAAGTGGATCCTCGGATTTCGAGTACTGTGGTTAACGAGCGTTTTCGCAATACGAGCGATGTATTTTGAAAAATCCTAACTCGGTTTGCGAGTGTTTTTCTTGCAAAACAAGCAGGATTCAGGCCAAAGCGGTGTGCAGTACCATGTTTGGCCTCAGGTGGGGGGCGCCGGAGCCGAGCAGAGCTGAATGGCACAGATCGTAGCCGATCAGCGCCGTTCGGAAAGACTTAGAATCACTACGTTCCCGAACCTTTCCAAGGTTTTCCGAGGTCAGCCAAGCTGTCCTCATGCCTTTCTGGCTGTTTCCGAGGCTCTCCGGTGCCCCCTCGCTTCTGGCCGCATGCGGTATTGCATGCCATTGAAGTCAATGCGGAAGGAATTATGGGGAAACTCGCTTTGATATGCTGGCACAGTGGCTGCGTTTGGCATGGCACAGTGGCGACAATTGATGGCACAGTGGCTGCGTTTGGCATGGCACAGTGATGACAATTGATGGCACAGTGGCTGCGTTTGACATGGCACAGTGGCGACAATTTATGGGCACAGTGGCGACAATGGCATGGCACAGTGGCGACAATTGATGGGCACAGTGGAAACAATTGATGGCACAGTGGCTGCGTTTGATAGCATGGCACAGTGGCTGCATTTGATGGCATGGCAAAGTGGCTGCGTTTGATGACATGGCACAGTGGCAACAATTTTATGACACAGTGGCGACAATTTTATGGCACAGTGGCTGCGTTTGATGGGCACAGTGGTGACAATTGATGGCACAGTGGCGGCAATTGATGGGCACAGTGGCTGCATTTGATGGGCACAGTGGCGGGAATTAATGGGCACAGTGAGGCTACAATTGATGTGTTTTTTTTTCGTTTGTTTGCGCCCCCCCAAAAACAATTTGAGCACCAGCCGCCACTGATGGCCACTAATAAGGAATTGCCAGCAGTGTAGGTATAACATCCTCCACTCTTCTGGGAAGACTTTCCACAACAATTTGAAGGGAATATCTGTCCATTTCTGAGGTCAGGCATTGGTACTGGATGAGAAGACCTGGCTCACACATGGTGTGACAATTCATACAAATGGTTTTCAATAGGGATGAGGTCAGGGCTCTGTGCAGGACACTTGAGTTCCGTCATATCAAACCACGTCATTATGGAGCTGGCGCCACTCATCTTTGAAGGTTTCTCACAAAAATTTGGAATGTGTCTATGAGATTTTGCATCCATTGAACCAAAAGAACATTTGTGAGTTTAGGTACTGATGCTGGGTGAGAAGACCTAGATCACCATTGGCGCTCAAAATTGATAGCAATGGTGATCAGTAGGGATGAGGTCAGGGCTCTGTGAAGGACTCTTGAGTTCCTCAGAACCAAACTGGTCACACCATGTCTTTATGGAGCTTGCTTTGTACACAGGTGGGGCACAGTCAAGGTGGAAGAGAAAAGGGTATTCACCAAACATTTACCACAAGGTTGGAAGAGCACGATTGTCTAAAATGTCTCCATCATTTTAAGGAATATTTACATACTTTTGGCTTTACTCACAGATTCAGACACAACATCCCTCTCCGTGTTCACATTCCCTTCGCCAGTCTCTATATTCTCATCACACCCACAATCTATGGGACCAGGACCAAGGAGATCCGGAGAATGGTAGTTGTAATTTTTCATCAGCAAGGTTTAATCCTGGAGTCCTGGAGTCCTTCGCCTTACAAGGTTTAATCCCGGAGTCCTTTGCCTTACAAGGTTCAATCCTGGAGCGCTCCGCCTTACAAGGTTTAATCCTGGAGTCCTGGGATACTTTGCCTTACAAGGTTTAATCCTGGAATCCTGGAGTCCTTCACCTTAGAAGGTTTAATCCTGATGTCCTGGAGTCCATCGCCTTACAAGGTTTAATCCTGAAGTCCTGGGGTCCTTTGCTTTACAAGGTTTAATCCTGGAGTCCTTCGCCTTACAAGGTTTAATCCTCGAGTCCTTCGCCTTACAAGGTTTAATCCTGGAGTTCTTTGCCTTACAAGGTTTAATCCTGGAGTTCTTTGCCTTACAAGGTTTAATCCTCAGGTCCTGGAGTCCTTTTCTTTACAAGGTTTAATCCTGGAGTCCTTCGCCTTACAAGGTTTAATCCTCGAGTCCTGGAGTCCTTCTCCTTACAAGGTTTAATCCTGGAGTCCTTCGCCTTACAAGGTTTAATCCTCGAGTCCTTTGCCTTACAAGGTTTAATCCTGGAGTTCTTTGCCTTACAAGGTTTAATCCTCAGGTCCTGGAGTCCTTTTCTTTACAAGGTTTAATCCTGGAGTCCTTCGCCTTACAAGGTTTTATCCTGGAGTCCCAGAGTCCTTCTCCTTACAAGGTTTAATCCTGGAGTCCTTTGTCTTACAAGGTTTAATCCTGGAGTCCTTTGCCTTACAAGGTTTAATCCTGGAGTCCTGGAGTCCTTCACCTTACAAGGTTTAATCCTGGAGTCCTTTGCCTTACAAGGTTTAATCCTGCAGTCCTGGAGTCCTTCGCTTTACAAGGTTTAATCCTGGAGGCCTTCACCTTACAAGGTTTAATCCTGGAGTCCTTTGCTTTACAAGGTTTAATCCTGGAGTCCTTCACCTTACAAGGTTTAATCCTGGAGTCCTTTGCTTTACAAGGTTTAATCCGCTGGCTCTGATAGGCACTTCCGTACAGCCAACCAGCTGCCGTTATTCAGGTGACCGGCGCTCTAGGTCCGGCCATCTGAATAGACCAGCGGCAGCGGCGACAATAACATAGATTCATGCAATGCAATGAATCTATGTTATTAGTCAGTGGCGGTGCGGAGCCAGAGGGGGCGACGCTCCAGCGCCCTCTATGGGCGAACCGCCACTGCCTGAAACTGAGCTACAGCACGGTGGCCAAGACCATACAGCGGTATAGAAAGACGGGTTCCACTCATCTTCATCCATCGGTCATGTGCCTTCTCCTGGAATCTCGGTGTGATTTTTGTGTATTTCTTCTGTGTAGTCATCTAATGTGAGACTTCCTGTAATTGACATTTCATTGCCAGCTTATTTAACCACTTCCCGCCCAAGGTACGTCACATGACATCCTTTGCTTTGTGAGGGGATATCTGAATGATGGGTGTGGCTACAGGCATCATTCAGACATTGTCTTTTTTAGCCGACGATTCCCTACACCAAGGGTCTCCAAACTGCGGCCCTATCCGGCCCTCAGGGCTTTATTCGTCCCACTGATATGAAGCACTATTCTTCCCACTGACTCCAACAAGGGGGCACTTTTTCTTCCACTGATACCAATGATGAGATACAATTACTCCTGCTAGTAGGGGCACTACTCAATGCTGGGCCCCAGGGCTTTTTCTGCCCCCGCGGGCCACAATCCGGCCCTCCTAAAGGCTGAAGAACAATAAACTGGCCCTTTGTTTGAAAAGTTTGGAGATCCCTGCCCTACACCATAAGAATGATCATAGTGGCTATTCCAACGCTTGATCGTATTTGCGGGCGGTTAGAGGGGACGTCACCCCCTCCCGCCGCCCTCCAGTGCTTCTACCGACTCACTGCTGCGATCGTTGAGTCGGAGAATGAATCTGCTGGCCACGGATGTTCACCCTAGAGATTCCCGGTGGACCAGATTGTCGCCGGAGTCTCTATGATCGTTCTGAGGCCGGGTGCAATGTTATGATGTCACGCCCGGCCTCTGAATTCAATCATTTGGCGCCGCCTCGGCTGGGAAGCCGAGATCATTTATTTTATTTTATTTCAGCTATAAATATGAACTTATTACTGTGTAAATGTGACTGGCAGTAAAGGGGTTAACCAGGAGGGGGCGCTGAAGGGGTTACGTGTGTCCTAAGGATGTATTCTAACTGTGGGGGGATGGGCTATGTGTGACACGACACTGATCACTGCTCCCGATTACAGGGAACTGTGATCAGTGTCCTGTCACTAGGCAGAATGGGGAAATGCCTTTTTACATCAGAATTTCCCCCGTTCTTCCTCTCCTTGAGACGATTGCGGGTATACCCGCGGGCATTGAATCCACGGGACCCACGGTCGAACTCACGGAGCTTGCACGCGCCCACAATGCCGCTTCTTCAAGGGTACGTCAACAAAACCGTGGATTTTTTTCCGACGGAATGTTGGCTCAAACTTGTCTTGCATACACACGGTCACACAAATGTTGTCGGAAATTACAATCGCCAAAAACGCGGTGACGTACAACGCGCACAGCGGCACTATTAAAGGGAGGTTCAATACCAGTCGGGTTAGTAGAAGTTTGGTGAGAGACGATTCGCGTTTTTCAGCTTCGTGCTTTTCAGTCCGTTACAGCGTGATGAATGTGCGATCTCCATTACGAACGCTAGTTTTACCAGACCATGCGCTCCCGACTTGTACTTGATTCAGAGCATGCGTGGAATTTTGTGCGTTGGAATTGTCCACACGCGATCGGAAATTTATGAGAACGGATTTTGTTGTCGGAAAATTTGAGAACAAGCTCTCTCAAATTTTTGTTTGTCGGAAATTCCAACAGAAAATGTCCGATGGAGCCTACACACGGTTGGAATTTCCGACAAAAAGCTCCCATTGATCATTTGCTGTCGGAAATTCCGAGCTTGTGTACGTGGCATTAGAAAACTTTGGGCCGGATTCAGTAAGAATTTACGCCGGCGTATCTATAGATACGCCGCGTAAATTCAAAGCTGCGCCGGCGTATCTTCTTTCTGTATTCAGAAAGCAAGATACGCCGAAATTAGGCTAAGATCCGACTGGCGTAAGTCTCTTACACCGTCGTATCTTAGGGTGCATATTTACGCTGGCCGCTAGGTGGCGCTTCCGTAGTTTTCGGGGTAGAATATGCAAATGACCTAGATACGCCGATTCAGAAACGTACGTGCGCCCGGCAGAATTTTTTTACGTTGTTTGCGCAAGGCTCTTCCGGCGTAACGTTGCTCCTGCTTCTATGGGGCGTACACAATGTTAAGTATGGACGTCGTTCCCGCGTCAAATTTTGAATTTTTTACGTCGTTTGCGTAAGTCGTTCGCGAATAGAGCTGGACGTAATTTACGCTCACGTCGAAACCAATACGTCCTTGCGGCGTACTTTGGAGCAATGCACACTGGGATATGTACACGGATGCCGCATGCGCCTTTCGTAAAAAACGTCAATCACGTCGGGTCACCACCTATTTACATAAAACACGCCCCCCTCATCCTCATTTGAATTAGGCGCGCTTACGCCGGCCCCATTTACGCTACGCCGCTGTAACTTAGGAGGCAAGTGCTTTGTGAATACAGCACTTGCCTCTCTGATTTACGGAGGCGTAGCGTAAATACGATACGCTACGCAGCCGTAACAATGCGCCCGGCTACCTGAATCCGGCCCTTTCTCTTCATTTAAAGTTCCAGTGGCAACAGTCACACCAAACATGGCTTGAGCAACGTGGGATTTGAACCAGAAATAATGATGAAGATGATGGTGATGGTTTCTCCAGAAAGACTTAGGGCTCTTTCACACGTCCGTTCCGTTCGTCCGTTTTTTGGACGTCCGTTAACGGACCGCAATGCTTCCCTATGGGCTAGCGTCCGTTAGCATCCGTCTGCGTTCAGTTCCGTTTTTTTGGATGGAAGAAAACCCTATTTTTCTTCCGTCTAAAAAACGGAACGGACGAAAAACGGACGTTAACGGATGATCCGTTTATCATCCGTTCCGCTAACATCCGTTTTTCTATGTAAAAAGCCCTCCAAAAAAAAAAAAACGAATGAAAAAACGGATGGAAAAACTGATGCAAAAACTGATGCAAAAACTGATGAAAAACTGATGAAAAACTGATGGAAAAACGGATCAACTGATGAAAAAAAAACTGATCTGAAAAATTGAACGGACGTGTGAAAGAGCCCTTAAACGTTTGGATTTTTAGTACATTCATTAGTGGACTCTTCACACAGGAGTTGGGACCTTTGCCAACAATCTATCACCCCATTACTTTGCTTTTTTAACATCTCTACCCCAGAAAATATACAAGAAATCACACCTTCAACCATGTGAATAGAAGGATTATCAGACTTCATGACAACGTGGAAGGGATGATGTATCTAGAAGGACCTTCCCACCTCCCTCCCTGTTCTCGGACAGCCAACATCTGCCTTGACACATCTCATGGTGATTGGATGAAGGTGTCTGTAGTATCACTGTAGAGATTAACCACTTCCCGCCCGGGCAATAGTAAATGGACGTCCGGGAAGTGGTTTTGTTATCCTGACTGGACGTCTATTGATGTCCTGCAGGATAACAGCTGCCACGCGCCCGTGGGGGGCGCGCATCGCAGCGATCGGTGGTGCGGGGTGTCAGTCTGTCACACCGCTACACCAATCTCGGCGGAGGCTCTTTACCACGTGATCAGCCAGGTCCAATCACGGCTGATCACGATGTAAACAGGTAGAGCCGCTGATCGGCTTTTCCTCACTCGCGTCTGACAGACGCGGGTAGAGGAGAGCCGATCGGCTGCTCTCCTGACAGGGGGGGGTATGTGCTGATAGTTTATCAGCGCAGCCCCCCCCTCGGATTACCGCACAGGACCACCAGCATGCCGGCCAGGACCACCAGGGATGGGCATCCACACTGGACCACCAGGTATGCCCCCTAGACCACCAGGGAATGCCAATCTGTGCCAAGGCAGCTGCCAATCAATGCCCAGGCAGCTGCCAACCAGTGCCACTCAAAATCCCTGCCAGTGCCACCAGGGATACCCATGAGTGCTGCATATCAGTGCCGCATGTCAGTCCCCATTAGTGCTCATCAGTGCCATGTTTCAGTGCCCAGCAGTGCCGCCTATCAGTGCCCATCAGTGGCATTGATAGGCGGCACACAGATGTTGTCGGAAATTATGATCGCCAAGAACGCAGTGACATACAACGCGTACGACGGCACTATTAAAGGGAAGTTCAATACCAGTCGGGTTAGTAGAAGTTTGGTGAGAGACGATTTGCGTTTTTCAGCTTTGTGCTTTTCAGTCCGCTACAGCGTGACGAATGTGCGATCTCCATTACGAACGCTGGTTTTACCAGACCATGCGCTCCCGACTCGTACTTGATTCAGAGCATGCGTGAAATTGTCGGAATTGTCCACACGCGATCGGAAATTTATGAGAACGGATTTTGTTGTCGGAAAATTTGAGAACCAGCTCTCAAATTTTTGTTTGTCGGAAATTCCGACAGAAAATGTCCGATGGAGCCTACACACGGTTGGAATTTCCGACAAAAAGCTCCCATTGAACATTTGTTGTCGGAAATTCCGAGCGTGTGTACTCGGCATTAGAAAACGTTCTCTTCATTTACAATGCCACCCATATGTACCCACCATTGCAGCCTTTCAGTGCCCATCAGTGTTGCCTATCAGTGCCAATCAGTAACCACCAGTGCCACCCATGAGTGCCCATTAGACATGTGCAGATTGGAATATTTTGTTTCGTTTTTTCGTTTTCGTTTGGAAAATAAATGTATTTAGTTACTCCCGAAAATCGTTTTGATTTATTTCGTTTTTCGTTGGGGAATAGCTTTCGTCTGAAAATCCAATAATATTTGGTTTCTGTCGAATGGTCAAAAGAATATTCGACAATATGTCGAATCTTTACGCCGAATCGTACATTTCCGTTCGAATATTCTGCCTACAAGAATTCTAATGTTGTATGACTAGTAATAATGTCGAATCTATTCTCTATAATGTCGAATCTATTTTCTCATAAATCGAAATCTATTCTCTGTAATGTCGAATCTATTATTTCTATAATGTCGAATCTTTTCTCTATAATGTCGAATCTTTTCCCTATAATGTCGAATCTTTTCCCTATAATGTCGAATCTCTCTATATCGAATTTTTACCGCAACGAAAATGAAAATAAAGCATTTTTTATGTCGGATCTTTCGGTTTTCGTTTCTTGCACTTTCGTTCTCGTTTGTTAAAACGATAACGAAAAAAAAAACGATTTTTGGACGAAAATGCATTCTAACGAAAACGAATGCACATGTCTAGTGCCCATCAGTGTCGCCTATCAATGCCCATCAGTGCGGCCTACCAGTGCCCATCGTCAGTGCCACCTCATTGGTGCCGCTTCATCAATACTGCCTTATCAGTGCCTTGTAAAAATGTAATAACAGAAAAAAAAAGCTTTTATTTTTTTCAAAAATTCGGGTCTTTTTTTATTTGTATAGCAAAAAATAAAAACCCTAAAAGAAAGCTCCATTTGTAGGAACAAAATGATAAGAATTCTGTTTGGGTACAGTGTAGCACGACCGCACAATTGTCATTTAAACAGCGACAGCGCAGAAAGTTGAAAATTGGCCTGGGCAGGAAAGGGGCGTAAGTGCCCCCCGGTATTGAAGTGGTTAATCAGTGAGGAATGTTCCTGACACAGACTGGGATTAAAAAAGGGGATTGGAGAAGCTACAGAATGTCTTCAACATTACAGAATGTGTTGAATGAGATGGAACTCCTCCTAGATGTACCAAGACCTGGATAGAGATGAACTTCCACACCTCACATCTCTTCTCTCCATCCTCTTCAGAGAGAGTGCGTCTTATTGTGGAATAAGACGCACCTCAAAACCGACCCAGTGCTTCAGGTGTGGATAACGGTGTATGGCCTCTGCCACGCCCATCCCCTGACATGTTTCGCCCACCGGCGTCTTGCCCCACATATGTCCACGCTTCTGAATTAGTACCTGATGCCCGCTCGGGCTGCTCCCACTTCCTGAATATCGGTAGGGACACCTGTTATCCTCCAGCTTTGCGCGCCTCTCCAAGTCCACACGTGATGATCACATAATGTAACATGTTATTAAAAACCACTTCCCGCCCAAGGACGTCATATGACGTCCTGGACTTTCAGTGGGGATATCTGGAAGATGCCTGCAGCTACAGGCATCATTCAGATATCCATCTCTTCAGCCGGCGATCCTGTGCACCATAAGAATGATTATAGCGGCGTTTCTGCCGTTTGATCGTTCTTATAGGTGGCGGGAGGGGGTGTACCCCCCTCCCGCCGCCATCCGGTGCCATCGGAGACCCGGAGAAATGATCTGCCGGCACCAGATGAGAAGCATAGAGATGACTGGTGACCAGATGGTCACCACCAGTCATCTCTATGATCGGCGGCGGCCCGGGCACAATGTTATGACGTCATGCCCAGGTACCGGAATAAAAACAAAGCCGCAATCGCGGCTGAAAGCATGAGATCCATGAATTTTTTTTCACAATCTCATGCTTTCCAGCCTGGAGGAGAGATGTGGGGTCTTATTGACTCTGCATCTCCCAATAAAGAGGACTTGTCACAAACTTTTCCTATTACAAGGGATGTTTACATTCCTTATAATAGGAATAAAAGTGATCAAAAAAATATTAAAAAAAGTGTAAAAATAAAATAAATTTATTTAAAAAAAAAAATAATAAAAAAAAATTTAAAACGCCCCTATCCCCAGTAGCTCGCTGCCAGAAGCAAACACACAAGTAAGTCCCGCCCACATATGTAAACGGCGTTCAAACTACACATGTGAGGTATCGCCACGTGCATTAGAGCGCGTGCAACAATTCTAGCACTAGACCTCCTCTGTAACTCTAACCTGTAAAAAAAACGATGCCTATGGAGATTTTTAAGTACTGAAGTTTAGCGCCATTCCATGAGTGTGCGCAATTTCAAAGCGTGACATGTTAGGTATCTATTTACTCGGCGTAACATCATCTTTCACATTATATAAAAAAATTGGGCTAACTTTACTGTTTTGTTATTTTTTAATTCTTGAAACCGTTTTTTTCCCTCCAAAAAAAGGTGTTTGAAAAATGATTGCGCAAATACCGTGCGCGATAATAAGTTGCAATGACCGCTATTTTATTCCCTAGGGTATCTGCTAAAAAAACATATATATTGTTTGGGGGTTCTGTGTAATTTTCTAGCAAAAAAAGATGATTTTTGCATGTAGGAGAGGAGTGCCAGAATAGGCCCGGTATGGAAATGGTTAAAGAGTTTGATTGTCTACCCAGGACACTAAAGAGAGTAAAAAAAAAATCATATGATACAAATGACAGATCTTGAACACTTCTTAAAACAAATGCAAAAGGCATATTTCCTGTTCTTGGATTAAGGGTTCTTCATAGAGAATGGTAAACACGTCATCAGAAATTAGGCCTTTTATCTTCAGTTTGGAAATCAGAGGCCATATAACGAGATACTTGAGTCTATTGATAAGGCATAGATCATAATAGCAACATCACAGTCACTAACATACCTCCCCAAATGTTTAATTACTTCTACCAATAGGAACTAATCAGAAATACTTTGTCATTGTTCTGACTCTGCTCAGCCAATGAAAGGTTGCCATATTTATCAGCATGTGACGGTTCTTTGCGTTGCCGGTCCAGTAAGTTCGGCATAATACGTCCAATATTACTGAAATCTGGACTTTTGTGGACAAAATAATTTCAAAGTGTTTCTCTTGATCTCTTTGGTTTTTATTCCGTATATTATCGGGTTGAGCATTGGAGGAACAATGAGGTATAGGCTAGATATGATGATTTGGGTGGAAGGAGCCGTTTGCCCCCCAAACCTTTGAGAAACAAAGGAGAAAAGTGCCGGGATGTAAGCCAATAGAATGACACAAACGTGGCTGACGCATGTACTCCCGACTTTCCGCCTGGCCTCTCGGGAGGGGAGATTAAAGATAGTCGATAAAATAATTAAATATGAAACTGTAACACCCATTATATCCACTCCGACTACAAGCAGAGCGACTACCAACCCGTACACAACATTAATTCCGATGTCTGCACAGGCCAGTTTAGCCACGGCAATGTGTTCACAATACGTGTGCTCAATCACACGGCTGTTGCAAAATGGCAACCTCCTGACCAGGAAAGGATGTGGAAATATCAGAAGAGTTCCTCTCATCATCACCGCAACTCCAATTTTTGTGATCAATGGGTTGGTTAAGATGGTGGAATATCTCAGTGGTTGGCATATGGCAACATAGCGATCAAAAGCCATAGCCAAGAGGATCGAGGAACCCATGATGGAGAAGGAATGGATGGAGAACATCTGAACCAGGCAACCCTCAAAGGAGATCTCTCGGAGGTTGAACCAGAAGACCAGGAGCATCTTGGGAATGGCAGCACTGGACTGGATAAGGTCTGTCACCAATAACATGGAAAGGAAGAGGTACATGGGCTGGTGGAGGCTCTCCTTAGTCTTAATGGTAAGCAGGACGCTAATATTGGCCAACAAGGTTATCAGGTAGATGAAGAAGATCGGCAATGAAATCCAGACCTGGACATCTTCCATCCCAGGAATTCCAATCAGGATAAAATGAGAGGAGCTCAGATTATTACCAAAAGATGTCATGACTCCAAGATGTCCAACATATCCTCTTCTAATGTTACTCAGTGTGACAGGAAACACATTAATGATTTCTCTTCACCGAGATAAAAACGACTCACAGAACATCTGAGAAAGAAATTCCACAAATATTAGAGAACTGAAATAAATGCATCATCTCAGTTCAACTTTCTTTTTTTTTTCTAAATTAATCCTTTTAATTTAAATATTAAAGTGGAGGTTCACCCTAAAAACATGTATATAACATTACATTCTGCATACTTCCAACATTTACAGTATGCTGTTTGTTTTATGTTTTTTGCTGTACATACCGTATTATTGCTATTTTCCACCCGGCTTACGGGTGCTCGCTCCCGCGGGAGTAGGCGTTCCTATGCAGAGGCGCAGTGTCATGTGAGACTTTGCCCAGATGATTGACGTCTTGAGAAAACTCCCCCCCCGGCAGGTATTAGGCGCGTCACGAGTTTCCGAAAGTAGCCGAACTGCGAGTTGACTCTATACGCCGCCTGCGCAGTCAACTCTACACGGCTCCTAGTCGGTGCGCAGGCGCCGTATAGAGCCGACTCCCAATTCGGCTACTTTCGGAAACTCGTGACGCGCCTTATCCGCCAGGGGGAAGTAAATCATCTGGGCGAAGTCCCACATGACACTGCGCCTCTGCATTGGAACGCCTACTCCCGCGGGAGTGAGCAAACGGAAGTCGGGGGGAAAATAGCAATAATACGGTATGTACAGCAAAAAACAAAAAACAAACAGCATACTGTAAATGTTGGAAGTATGCAGAATGTAATGTTATATACATGTTTTTAGGGTGAACCTCTGCTTTAATAACAGGCAATTTTTCCTAATACTGGCACCCCACATATCCATAAACTCATCATATAGGTTAAGCCGTCTCCATTAAAGTGGTTGTGAACTGATTAAAAAAAAAAACCCTGCAAGACAAAGGCATAATGAGTGAAGCAGGTAATACCACCACCCAGGTGTACTTCAGGTAATGCAGGATAACTTTCAGTGAACCCCGGATCCGTGAGAAATCTAATGAGACACAGAAACAGATTTGAGTGTGTTCATAAGATCTCTAACCTTTCCTGAATACCACAGTGGCTTTTATGCAAAAGAAAGAAGGAGCTGGGTTTTAATGCATATGTCTCTAAAAGTTATAAAAACCTGGGGCCAGATTCACAGAATAAGTACGCCAGAGTATCTGCTGATACTCCGGCGTACTTTCAAATTTGCTGCGTCGTATCTTAATTTGTAATTCACAAACAAGATACGACGGCATTTGGCTAAGATCCGACAGGCGTACGCCTTCGGATCTTAGGATGCAATACTTTGGCCGCCGCTGGGTGGAGTTCGCGTCATTTTCCAGCGTCGGGTATGCAAATTAGCTGTTTACGGCGATCCACGAAGGTACGCGCGTTCGTTACGTCGTCGCTAGTCGGTTTTTCCCGTCGCAAACATAAGCCTGCTTTTTCATGGCTTACATTTAGACCAACCATGTTAAAGTATGGCCGTCGTTGCCGCTTCGAATTTCAATTTTTTTTTTCGTGAGGAGTCCGGGAATACGAAACAACGTAACGCACGTCGCCGTTCAAAACATTACGTCGGGGCGACGTCATTTCGCGCATAGCACGGCGGTAAATTTTCACACGGAGAATGCGCAGAACGTTCGGCGCGGGAGCGTGCCTAATTTAAATGACACACGCCCCATTTGAATTAGGCGGGCTTGCGCAGGACAGATTTAGGTTACGCCGCCGCAAGTTAACACGTAAGTGCTTTGTTAATCAAGCTCTTACGACGAAAACTTGCGGCGGAGTAACGTAAAGGGGATATGTTACGCTGCCCCAATTTTTCATGAATCTGGCCCCGGGTATTTTCTTACGATTAAAACAAGAACTAACTGATTTTGCTTACACAACAGGCTTCTCCATGAATCAGCTTTAACCACAATGACTTGCAGCAGGGTGTGTTTCTTTGCAAACTGTTAGCTAAGCTAAGTATGTCAAAACACATATTGAAAAGTTCATTTCTACTTAACCACTTGACCACCGGGCACTTAAACCAGACCAATTTTCAGCTTTCGGCGCTCTCACAATTTGAATGACAATTACTCAGTCATACAACAGTGTAACCATATGACATTTTTTGGCCTTTTTTCACTCAAATGGAGCTTTCTTTTGGTGGTATTTAATCACTGTTTTTTTTTTTATTGTTTTGCGCTATAAAAGAAAAAAGACAAAAAATTCTGTAAAAAAAAAGATTTTTTCTCGTTTCTGTTAAAAAAAATTGAAAATTAGAAATGTTTCTTCATAAATTTTGGGCAAAATTTATACTGCTACATATCTTTGGTAAAAATAAGTACAAATCGGTGAATATTATTTGGTCTTTGTGAAAGTTATAGCGTCCGCAAGCTATGGTGCCAATATCTGAAAATTGATCACACCTGAAGTACTGACGGCCGATATCATTTCTTGAGACCCTAACATGCCAGAAAAGTGCAAATACCCCCCAAATGACCCTTTTTTGGAAAGAAGACATTCCAAGGTATTTAGAAAGAGGCATGCTGAGTTTTTTGAAGTTGTAATTTTTTCCCACAATTTTTTGCAAAATCAATTTTTTTTCTTTTTTATTTTCACTAAATTGTCATATTAGCAGGTTATTTCTCACACACAGAATATGCATACCGCAAATTACACCCCAAAACACATTCTGCTATTCTACTTTCTCTCCTCTGAAATACCCACCTTTAAATTGTTATCAGGGCCGATCCTAGGGTCACAGAGGCCTGGGTGCAGAAATATTTCTGGCCCCCCGACATGGGCGTGGTCATCTTACCAACTCCTCCCCTTTACAAATGTTTTTATGGCAACGACTCAAACACAGAGATGCTCCCCTAACACGGACAAAGAGAACACTTTAGGAACGGACCGCCCCCCAGTGACATCACTGCATGGCTGGTCTCTCTCCACACAGAGACAGCCGCTGCTTCGCTCTCCTCCTCTGACAGGAGGAGGGACGGGCTTGGGCAGGAAACACAGAAGCAGTAGCGGTGACCAGCAGAGAGAGCAGCCTCTGGACATGGACAAGGAGAGGAGGAGGAGGAAGGAGGGGAGCACTCTGGTGCTTTAGTGCCCTCACCTTTGTGGCGCCTGGGTGCACTGCACCCCACGCACCTGCCTAGGATCAGCCCTGCCTGTTATTGCTAAACCCCCGGCTACCTCTCAACTCTTCAACCTACCCACACCTTCTTACCTAACCCAATGGACACACACACACTTCTACTCACTCCGATGGTAACTCCCTTGACTCTGAAAACTTCATTACTTTACACCAGGAGTCTCCAAACTACGGCCCTCCAGTTGTTCAGAAACTGCAATTCCCATCATGCCCAGTCATGTCTGTGAATGTCAGAGCTTTACAATAACTCATGGGAGGTGTAGTTCCGCAACAGCTAGAGGGCCAAAGTTTGGAGATCCCTGCTTTACACCTTCTGTTTCTATGGTGCTACTTATCACCTCTATGACAAAATCTCCCCACTGTTGGAAATAGCTCTGAGGAAAGGGGTGCATCCCCCAAAACACATCAGTTTGCCAACACAGTAGTGCATCAGGTCAAGTCACGTGATACCCACACTGGACTGTGATTTGGTGTAATACAACGTCTATATATTTCCTACATTTTTTGATTATTGATTTGGCTGTTTTTCCTTTGGTAATGCACAAGGCGTTTCCGCTCTCCCGTGCACCTTTTTTACAGTCACCTCTTTCCTGCCCTGACCCGGTCACTTCTCTTTCCTACAAGTTCCCCTCATACTTCCCATACACCCTCACTCTCTCCCCTCACTCCACACAGATTGTCAGGACCCGGGTCTGAACCTGCGACCTCTGCGGTGTCTGGCAGGAGCTCTTTTTGCTGAGTCACCTAAGATGCTGGACAGCTCCCTCTCTAATCTCTTAGAACAGGGGTCTCCAAACTTGTTAGCCTGAGGGCCACATTGTAGATTTTACACATATTCACGGGCCGAAAAAATTGGCTATTTATAAATAAATTAATAAAATCAGAGCCTTTCCGCATTTCTGTGTCCCTGTCAGAGTCTCATTTACATTGTGTCCCCATCAGAGCATTTCTGCACGTCTCTGTCCCCACCAGACCCTTCCATACATCTATGTCACCATTAGAGCCTTTCCGTACCTCTGTGTCCACCACCAGAATATCCCCAATATCTGTGTCCTCCATCCATCAGAGTCTCCACATCATTAGCAGTGTCCCCATCATCAGTCTCCCCAGTATGAGTGTCCCCATCATCAGTCTCCCCAGTATGAGTGTCCCCATCATCAGTCTCCCCAGTATGAGTGTCCCCATCATCAGTCTCCCCAGTATGAGTGTCCCCATCATCAGTCTCCCCAGTATGAGTGTCCCCATCATCAGTCTCCCCAGTATCTGTGTCCCCAGCAGAGTGTCCAAATCCTCAGTGTTCCCGCTTTAGCAGTCTCCCCATAATCAGTGTCCCCATCATTAGTCTCTCTGGGATCAGCAGTCTCCCCAGCATCAGTGTCACCAGCATCTGTGTCCCCAGCAGTCTCCCCAGCATCAGTGTCCAAGATTGGTCTCCCCAGCATCAGTGTCACCAGCATCAGAGTCCCAAGCAGTCTCCCCAGCATCAGTGTCCGAGGCACTAGTGTCCCCGGTCACTTCTC
Organism: Rana temporaria; assembly: GCF_905171775.1. Taxonomy (NCBI): domain Eukaryota; kingdom Metazoa; phylum Chordata; class Amphibia; order Anura; family Ranidae; genus Rana; species Rana temporaria. The sequence goes on along the minus strand of NW_024404412.1, from coordinate 161,859 downwards.
TTTCCTACAAGTCCCCCTCATACTTCCCATACACCCTCACGCTCTCCCCAGCATCAGTGTCTCCAGCAGTCTCCCCAGCATCAGTGTCCCCAGGATTAGTCTCCCCAGCATCAGTGTCACCAGCATCAATGTCCCCAGCAGTCTCCCCAGCATCAGTGTCCCCAGCAGTCTCCCCAGCATCAGTGTCCGAGGCACCAGTGTCCCCAGGATTAGTCTCCCCAGCAGTCTTCCCATTATCAGTACAAAACAGATTATAGCGCACACATGCAAAAATGGCATTTATCCTGCAAGGCTCGTTAAAAACACCTGAACATATTCAAAAATACGGGGGTTTGGTCACACTATATGGTCATATAGCGCTAAGCCCACTTACTGTGACAAAGTACCCCGAATTAGGGGATCCTAACCTGTCTCAACCTTGGGAGATAAAATCCTCTATATGGGAGAACTGAAGGGATTCGTCCTATACACTGGTGGCCACTAATGTGAGGTATGTATTTGTATTCCCATCATCGGTGTCCCCAGAATCAGTGTCTCCAGCAGCAGTATTCACAGCAGCAGTGTCCAAATCATCAGTGTCCACAGCATCAGTGTCCACAGCAGTGACAAAATTATCAAGACTCATCTCTTTTGATACCAAAGGAGACAGAAACAACAAGCGCCCAGAGGCGATTAAGTTCGCATGTGCTGCGCTATATAAGTTTTCATTCATTCATTCATTCATCAGTGTCCCCATCAGCAGTCTCCCCATCACTAGTATCCCCAGGATCAGTGTCCCCATCACTAGTGTCCCCAGGATCAGTGTCCCCATCACTAGTATCCCCAGGATCAGTGTCCCCATCACTAGTGTCCCCAGGATCAGTGTCCCCATCACTAGTATCCCCAGGATCAGTGTCCCCATCACTAGTGTCCCCAGGATCAGTGTCCCCATCACTAGTATCCCCAGGATCAGTGTCCCCATCACTAGTGTCCCCAGGATCAGTGTCCCCATCACTAGTGTCCCCAGGATCAGTGTCCCCATCACTAGTGTCCCCAGGATCAGTGTCCCCATCACTAGTATCCCCAGGATCAGTGTCCCCATCACTAGTGTCCCCAGGATCAGTGTCCCCATCACTAGTATCCCCAGGATCAGTGTCCCCATCACTAGTATCCCCAGGATCAGTGTCCCCATCACTAGTATCCCCAGGATCAGTGTCCCCATCACTAGTATCCCCAGGATCAGTGTCCCCATCACTAGTGTCCCCAGGATCAGTGTCCCCATCACTAGTATCCCCAGGATCAGTGTCCCCATCACTAGTATCCCCAGGATCAGTGTCCCCATCACTAGTATCCCCAGGATCAGTGTCCCCATCAGCAGTCTCCCCATCACTAGTATCCCCAGGATCAGTGTCCCCATCACTAGTATCCCCAGGATCAGTGTCCCCATCACTAGTATCCCCAGGATCAGTGTCCCCATCACTAGTATCCCCAGGATCAGTGTCCCCATCACTAGTGTCCCCAGGATCAGTGTCCCCATCACTAGTATCCCCAGGATCAGTGTCCCCATCACTAGTATCCCCAGGATCAGTGTCCCCATCACTAGTATCCCCAGGATCAGTGTCCCCATCAGCAGTCTCCCCATCACTAGTATCCCCAGGATCAGTGTCCCCATCACTAGTATCCCCAGGATCAGTGTCCCCATCACTAGTATCCCCAGGATCAGTGTCCCCATCACTAGTATCCCCAGGATCAGTGTCCCCATCACTAGTGTCCCCAGGATCAGTGTCCCCATCACTAGTATCCCCAGGATCAGTGTCCCCATCACTAGTATCCCCAGGATCAGTGTCCCCATCACTAGTATCCCCAGGATCAGTGTCCCCATCACTAGTATCCCCAGGATCAGTGTCCCCATCAGCAGTCTCCCCATCACTAGTATCCCCAGGATCAGTGTCCCCATCACTAGTATCCCCAGGATCAGTGTCCCCATCACTAGTATCCCCAGGATCAGTGTCCCCATCACTAGTATCCCCAGGATCAGTGTCCCCATCACTAGTGTCCCCAGGATCATTGTCCCCATCACTAGTATCCCCAGGATCAGTGTCCCCATCACTAGTATCCCCAGGATCAGTGTCCCCATCACTAGTATCCCCAGGATCAGTGTCCCCATCAGCAATGTCCCCATTAGCGTCTCCTGTATATGTACATTTGCCTCTTGTCTCGAGCAGCTCTCCTGCACCTCCTGACTCCCCCCCCCGCTGCTACACACATGGAAGGATCTCTAATACAAACAGCGGGTGGGACGACGGGGGTGCCGCACTGATGACGTCAGTTGTTATTGGTTGCTAGGACAGGCAGTCCCAGCAGCCAATGCTCAGCACAGTGTGGCAGCACGGGAGAGTGTGGGGGGGTGGCTTTGTTTGCGGGACCTGCCAGTCATACTGACGATCTGCTGCTTTTAAAGGCAGCAGATCGGCAATGCTATAAATGTGGGTGAGCCGCAGGCCAGGGAAAAGGCACAAGTGGGCCGTACACACGGTCGTTTTTTCTCATGAAAAAAACGATGATTTTTAAACTTCATTTTAGGAAACGACGTTGCCTACACACCATCGTTTTTCCAAAATGCTCTAACAAAACGCGGTTACGTACAACACGTACGACGGCACTCTGTTCCATTCAAGCTCGCATCATAACTTGCTTCTGAGCATGCGCGGGTTTAAAAACTTTGTTTTAAGCGTCGTTTTAGCCCACACGCGATCATTTTTTATGACACAAAAAACGACGTTTTGAAAAACGACATAAAAAATTGAAGCATGTTCGAATTTTTTTTTTGTCGTTTTTCACAAGACATAAAACAAAGTTTTCCCCCACACACGGTCATTTTAAATGACGTTTTTTAAAATGTTGTTTTTTTTCATCACAAAAAACGACCGTGTGTACGCGGCATTAGAACGATATTACATTGTCTCTTGTAAACTTTGAACTCTTTGCTCCTCCCATGAGCTGCCTATTTAAGCCATGCCTTTGCGCTTCCTGTTTGCCAAATTATTGTGCTCTCTCTCAGCCAATATCTCTCTCCTGTCACTTCTGCTGCCGTCCGTATCTTCAATACCACTTGTTACCGACCTTTGGCTTGTTCCTCAACTATGCTTCTGCTTGATCCCAACCTGCATTCACTTGTTACTGGTTCCATACTTACAAACATCCGACTTACAAACGACTCCTACTAACAAACGGAGGGAGACAACAGGAAGTGAGAGGAAATCTACCCCTAGGAAGGGAAATTCTCTTCTGTAAGAGGCGTCTCCTGTCCACTGATGCTTTATCACAAATCCTTGTTTCACAAAAAAAAAAACATCATTTGTCATTGGGACAGAAAGTGAGGTGCAATCTTCTGAACAGATGCACACAAACAGCAAAATAAATGTTACAGGGGTGATAACCCTTCTCTATGTTTTCAGAAAAGCTTAAAAATAGATTTTTTGGCTGAAGCTACACTTTAAAGAAGTACCAGTTCAAAATTACAAACAGATTCTACTTAAGAACAAACCTACAGTCCCTGGCCCGGATTCAGAAAGGACTTACGACGGTGTATCCCCAGATACGCCGTCTTAAGTCCAAATGAGCGCCGTCGTATCTATGCGCTGATTTATATAGGCAGTTACGCCTGAATTTGGCCAAGATACAACCGGCGCAAGTCTCTTACGCCGTCGTATCTTGGGTGCATATTTACGCTGGCCGCTAGGGTCGCTTCCGCAGATTTACGCGTCGAATATGCAAATGACCTAGATACGCCGATTCAGAAACGTACTTGCGCCCGTCGGATTTAGCTACGCCGTTTACGTAAGGCATCGGTCCGGCGTAACTTTACCCCTCATAAAGCAGGGGTAAGTCATGTTAAGGTATGGACATCGGAAACGTCGGAACAGCGTCGTATTTTACGTCGTTTGCGTAAGTCGTACTTGAATGGGGCTGGGTGTAGGTTACGTTCACGTTGACAAAGCATTGAGCAGACGTATCTTAGGGAGTATTTGCGACGTGACTCTGAGCATGCGCACGCATGCGCCGTTCGATCGGCCATGCATTTACATGGGGTCACGCTTCATTACAATACAATACGCCCACTGCCTTGCTACTTTGAATTACGCGGGCTTACACCGGCCCATTTATGATACGCCAACGTAACTTTGGGAGCAAGTGCTTTCTGAATACTGTACTTGCCTTTCAATGTTACGTCGGCGTAGCGCATAGGAGATGCGTTACGCCTGCTCAAAGATACTACAATGTATCTGAATCGCGGCCTCTGCTTGAGCCATACCTGCTATATCTGCTACTGGACACCGGCTTGCTCACCTCCTAGCAGGGTGTTCCTGAGATAAGTGTCCCAAGTAGCAAAATCCACCCCCACCATCAGGAGCTCTGGTAAAGATCGGTTTGTTTTTAGACTCTGCAACTCAGGTGAGCCTGTGTCATCTGTTTCTGTACTCATCCAGCTAGTTGTGGGGAGCCCCTCTACTGCTATAGCTCCTGGTCCCTGACCATGACCTCTGACCATGACCTCTGACCATGACCTCTGACCATGACCTCTGACCATGACTGGTAAGACCTGCAGTGGTTATGGTACTGCGGCCTTCTTTCCTTTCCTTAATCGCCAAGCTTAAGTGATTATCGCTACCATAGGAGGTAGAGGGATAGTGGAGATGAATGCAGTTTCCAGGATGATTCTTCCCAATGGTTAGAATATTCCCCCAAACATGAGCCAAGACTTCATGAAGGGTGTACCAGGCATAGAAGAACTTTATTGAGAAGGCAGGCTCTTATATACACCAAAAAGAATACTTACAGTAATTAGATGGACAATGACACACTCAACCCACAACAGCATACAATGGGTACTAATGAGCCTCCAATACACATTTATCATCAATAGAAATTCACACAATACAGTGTCTTGAGAGCCAGACTAAGGTTCATTTACATGACAGTAGCAGACGACATTACCACAGTAAGCGTTTATAGTACACCCGCTCTCTCTCTGCCTGGGAGATATTGAGATCAGTTAAGGAATAAACCAATTATCTCCAGGCAGAGAGCACCCCAAGTTTCCCCAAAAGTTGGAACACCCCTTTCCACACAAGGTATCCCTACAATTACCCTGATAGCCCCGATCTGGGGGACCAACATATCCAAATTTCACCCAGATCGGTCCAGGGGTTCTTAAAAGAAAACAGAACCTATGAGAAAATACAGAATAGAGTATTTTCTCTTCACAATGACTTCTGAACATAACCTCTGACCATGACCTCTGACCATGACCTCTGACCATGACCTCTAAACATAACCTCTGACCATGACCTCTGACCATGACCTCTGACCATGACCTCTGAACATGACCTCTGAACATGACCTCTGACCAAAACCTCTGACCATGACATAGAATTAGGTGATACTGCTACATCCCTGGCAAACAGACATGGATGGACTGGCCATTGGGACTACAGGGAGTTTCCCGGTGGGCCGGTGGCTCAGTGGGCCGGCTTCAGTGACAGCGGACCGCTGCCCCCCTCTGCTCCTCTGTCTCTCCCTTCCTGCAGCGCTCACCTCCTCTCCCTACCCACAGCACTCACCTGGGGGGAACAAAGAGGCAGGGGGAGGACCAGAGGAGCAGGGGGGACGACAGAGGAGCATGGGGGAGGGGACAGACAGCTGACTCAACAGCTATGGCGTGGGAGTTTCTCACTTCTGCCTAATCTTGTCTCATAAGGGGGGGGGCACCAAACTGATTCTTTGCCCCGGGTAAAATAATATCTAGCTTCCCCACTGGTACTGCCTATAAGAGTACCAGCACCGGCCGTTCTACTCTAATAAAGTAGAACGGCTAGTGAAGGGGGAGAGGGGGCTTGGGTGGCAGGGGGGGTGCGGGAGTTGCCCGGCTGCCATGGGAGAGACCTGTCAAAGTGGGCCAGTCTGGATGAAGCCCAGGGCCAAATTTCTGTCCCAGTCCAGCCTTGCAAACAGATGATACCAGAAGTCTCAAAAGAAGGATGGAGAGTGAGGTGTAAAACGCAATCCCTGTATAAATGTCCCCTCCTAAAATATCATTCTACATCACGTCTTCAAACATGTTTGTCGCTGGGACAGAAATTGTTGGGAGACCTGACATTGTAGAGTTTTTACAAGAACAGGAATTGAGAGGAAATCTTCCAGTGGGGACAACTAAAGCCCCGTACACACCGTTGGAATTTCCAATGGAAAAAGATGGACTCTTTCCATCAGAAATTCCCGACCGTGTGTATGCCCTATCAGAGTAATTCCATGTTCTCTTTTACTCCGATGGAATTCCAATGTGATTTTGGTCGGACAAAGGTCCGATCGTGTGTACGGGGCTTCAGAGGGGGATTTCTCTCATCAGACACGGCACCGTAAAAAAAATAAACTGACCGGGTCTTTATCCTTCCCAACGCTAAGTCTACACTATAGGATCCCAGTCTGTAGGAAACAAAGAAGAGAAATGGTTTCTCACCTCGGTGTGTCGGTCAGAGGACGCAGGTTGTCACATCTTTAGATATTCTCAATGACTGGATGCTGTCTGTTATTATAAAGCTTGTGTGACCCTCTGGGGACCCGCAGAGCGGACAGGAGAGTGACATCGATGTCAGATCATTTCATTATAATTCACCTCTACTGGAGATCCCTTAGGAGTCACACAGAGCAGCCGGGGGCCTTGGGGACCTTCACCTGGATGATTAGTTCCTTTCTATGTGTGTCTGTCTCTGAGAGAATTCTAATCCTTCTCTCCTTGTGATCACATTTATAATACAATAGAAATAAAATGAGTATTCCCACGCTGCCTAAACTGTAATAAATACGGTGCTTGGTTGCAGTTTAGGTCAAACACCACCCAGCAGGAAATACAATGAAAATCAATAGATGGTGCTGAGCTCCGAGTGAGAAGAAACAAATAAAGTGCTCAGTGTACAGGAAAATTGACACCAAAAAATTATCCAAATACATACACTAAAAACACAATAAAACTACAAAATCTAAAGTGCTAAATAATCAAAGAGATGAGCAATAAACTTCCAATGTGCAATAAGTGCAAATAGTCCAATAAAGGATGGCATCCAAAACGACGCTCTCCAGAGCAGAAGATGAGGTTTAATGTTGATAAATGTAAAGTTCTGCACTTGGGGGCTAAGAATATGCATGCATCATACATACTAGGGGAGGTACAAATGAGTGGGTCCATAGTGGAGAAGGATCTGGGGGATCCGTAGTGGAGAAGGATCTGGGGGGGATCCGTAGTGGAGAAGGATCTGGGGGGATCCGTAGTGGAGAAGGATCTCGGGGGGATCCATAGTGGAGAAGGATCTGGGAATTATCTGTAGTGGAGAAGGATCTGGGGGATCCATAGTGGAGAAGGATCTGAGGGGATCTGTAGTGGAGAAGGATCTAGGGGGGATCCATAGTGGAGAAGGATCTGGGGGGATCTGTAGTGGAGAAGGATTTGGGTGGATCTGTAATAGAGAAGGATCTGGGGGGATCTGTAGTGGAGAAGGATCTGGGGGGATCTGTAGTGGAGAAGGATCTGGGGGGATCTGTAGTGGAGAAGAATCTGGGGGGATCTGTAGTGGAGAAGAATTTGGGGGGATCCGTAGTGGAGAAGGATCTAGGGAGATCCGTAGTGGAGAAGGATTTGGGGGATCCATAGTGGAGAAGGATCTGGGGGGATCCGTGGTGGAGAAGGATCTGGGGGGATCTGTAGTAGAGAAGGATCTGGGGGATCCGTAGTGGAGAAGGATCTGGGGGGATCCGTAGTGGAGAAGGATCTAAGGGGATCCATAGTGGAGAAGGACCTGGGAGGATCCGTAGTGGAGAAGGATCTGGGGGGATCTGTAGTGGAGAAGGATCTGGGGGGATCTGTAGTGGAGAAGAATCTGGGGGGATCTGTAGTAGAGAAGGATCTGGGGAGATCCATAGTGGAGAAGGATTTGGGAGATCCATAGTGGAGAAGGATCTGGGGGGATCCGTGGTGGAGAAGGATCTGGGGGGATCTGTAGTAGAGAAGGATCTGGGGGATCCGTAGTGGAGAAGGATCTGGGGGGATCCGTAGTGGAGAAGGATCTAAGGGGATCCATAGTGGAGAAGGACCTGGGAGGATCCGTAGTGGAGAAGGATCTGGGGGAATCTGTAGTGGAGAAGGATCTGGGGGGATCCGTAGTGGAGAAGGATCTGGGAGGATCCGTAGTGGAGAAGGATCTGGGGGATCCATAGTGGAGAAGGATCTGGGGGGATCTGTAGTGGAGAAGGATTTGGGTGGATCTGTAATAGAGAAGGATCTGGAGGGATCTGTAGTGGAGAAGGATTTGGGGGGATTTATAGTGGAGAATGATCTGGGGGGTCCATAGTGAAGGATCTGGGGGGAACCGTAGTGGAGAAGGATCTGGGGAGATCCATAGTGGAGAAGGATCTGGGGGGATCCGTAGTGGAGAAGGATCTGGTGGGATCCATAGTGGAGAAGGATCTGGGGGGTCCATAGTGAAGGATCTGGGGGATCTGTAGTGGAGAAGGATCTGGGGGGAATCCGTAGTGGAGAAGGATCTGGGGGGAGATCCGTAGTGGAGAAGGATCTGGGGGGAGATCCGTAGTGGAGAAGGATCTGGGGGGTCCATAGTGAAGGATCTGGGGGGAGATCCGTAGTGGAGAAGGATCTGGGGGGAATCCGTAGTGGAGAAGGATCTGGGGGGAGATCCGTAGTGGAGAAGGATCTGGGGGGATCCATAGTGGAGAAGGATCTGGGGGGATGCGTAGTGGAGAAGGATCTGGCGGGGATCCGTAGTGGAGAAGAATCTGGGGGGAGATCCGTAGTGGAGAAGGATCTGGGGGGATGCGTAGTGGAGAAGGATCTGGCGGGGATCCGTAGTGGAGAAGAATCTGGGGGGAGATCCGTAGTGGAGAAGGATCTGGGGGGAATCCGTAGTGGAGAAGGATCTGGGGGGAGATCCGTAGTGGAGAAGGATCTGGGGGGATCCATAGTGGAGAAGGATCTGGGGGGATCCATAGTGGAGAAGGATCTGGCGGGGATCCGTAGTGGAGAAGAATCTGGGGGGAGATCCGTAGTGGAGAAGGATCTGGGGGGATGCGTAGTGGAGAAGGATCTGGCGGGGATCCGTAGTGGAGAAGAATCTGGGGGGAGATCCGTAGTGGAGAAGGATCTGGGGGGAATCCGTAGTGGAGAAGGATCTGGGGGGAGATCCGTAGTGGAGAAGGATCTGGGGGGATCCATAGTGGAGAAGGATCTGGGGGGATCCATAGTGGAGAAGGATCTGGGGGGAGATCCGTAGTGGAGAAGGATCTGGGGGGATGCGTAGTGGAGAAGGATCTGGCGGGGATCCGTAGTGGAGAAGAATCTGGGGGATCCGTAGTGAGTCAGTGAGTGAGTGAATTACTTATATAGCGCTACAAATGCAAACTGAATGGCCTCAAGGCGCTTGGCCTCCATTTTCCTTCAGTTTGACCCTCAGAATAGATGGGTCTTTAGTTTTTTTCTGAAGGCCAGGTGATCAATTTCCATTCGGATATTAGTTGGTAAAGCGTTCCATAGTCGAGGTCCTTGAACTGAAAAACAACGTTCTCCTTTTGTCTTATATCGGGCTTTGGGAATTTGTATTAATTTTTGGTTAGTTGATCTAAGAACTTGATTTGGGCTTTGTTGTTTTATTTTCTCACTTAACCACTTAAGACCCGGACCAAAATGCCGCTAAAGGACCTTGCTCCTTTTTGCGATTCGGCACTGCGTCGCTTTACCTGACAATTGCGCGGTCGTGCGATGTGGCTCCCAAACAAAATTGGCGTCCTTTTTTCCCCACAAATAGAGCTTTCTTTTGGTGGTATTTGATCACCTCTGCGGTTTTTATTTTTTGCGCTATAAACAAAAATAGAGCGACAATTTTGAAAAAAAAATGAAATATTTTTTACTTTTTGCTATAATAAATATCCCCCAAAAATATATAAAAAAAACACAATTATTTTTTTCCTCAGTTTAGGCCGATACGTATTCTTCTATCTATTTTTGGTAAAAAAAATCGCAATAAGCGTTTATCGGTTGGTTTGCGCAAAAAATTATAGCGTTTACAAAATAGGGGATAGTTTTATTGCATTTTTATTAATTTTTTTTTTTTACTACTAATGGCGGCGATCAGCGATTTTTTTATGTGACTGCGACATTATGGCGGACACTTCGGACAATTTTGACACATTTTTGGGACCATTGTCATTTTCACAGCAAAAAATGCATTTAAAATGCATTGTTTATTGAGAGAGGCACGGAGCAAACAGAGTTGGGGAGGGCCGGCATGACTGGGTGGGCTGCCCGTATGTGATAGGCTAGGATGCAGACAGGAAGTTGCATGGGGCAAAGGGCTGTAGGAGTGGTTACTCTGGAGGAAGTGACGTTTTTTCACTCCTCCATTACACACGAGGGAAGAAGCTGCCCACCCACCCTCCCTGGTGTTAGGCTTTGGTGAGGCGGTTTTGGGTCCCTGTAAGACAGGAAAAGTCTGGAAGGTGGGTGTGAAAAAGGCTGTACCTATACGTAGTATGGGGGTTATTTGAGTACCTTGCTGTTGACGTGGGTTAACAGGAAGGGGTTAAAAGTGTTATGTCACTGAGGACGGTTATGCTGCATCTGAGTCGGCGTCTCGCGACTGAGGCCTGGTTAATAATTTGTTGTCCCAGTGTACAATGTGAGAGGTGTGGTCTTCAGACCACTAGGAGTTAAAATGTGTATATAGTTATTTAAAGTTACTTAAAGTTATTTATGTTTACATTTTATATTTAAATAAAGAGGTCTGAAGGCCAATTTTACTCCACAGCGTGGTCCCTGGTATTATTGGGCTGGTGGGGTAAGGTACAGAGGTGGTTATGGTATATGGTGGTTAATGGTCACTAGGATCAGGCCTTCACATGTCATGAAAATGACAGTTGCAGTTTGGGAGTTAACCACAGGGGGGCGATGATGGGGGTTATGTGTGACCTCAAGTGTGTTTACAACTGTACGGGGTGTGGCTGTAGGTGTGACGTCATCGATTGTGTCCCCCCTATAAGAGGGATCACACGATCGATGACGCCGCCATAGTGAAGAACGCGGAGGCCGTGGGACTCCAGCGGCGAACGGGTCCACGAGTCCCTCGGTCACAGAGCTTCGGACCGGTGTCCCTGGCGCGCCCGCGACCCCACGGCTGGGCTTAAAGGACAACGTACCTATACGTTGATGTGCCCAGCCGTGCCATTCTGCCGACGTATATCGGCGTGAAGGGGTCCTTAAGTGGTTAAATATAAGGGCGCGCTTCCGTGTACACATTTGTGCATTAGGCATAAGGCCTTGAAAGTGACTCAGTCCTTTATGGGCAGCCAATGGAGGGATCTCAGGGACGGGGTGATTGGTGCCCAGGGTTTTATCCTTGTTACCAGTCGAGCTGCCATGTTTTGGATGATTTGGAGCCGGGCGAGCTGGTACTTTGGGAGTCCGAGGTAAAGGGCATTTGCATAATCCAATCTGGAGTTAATGATTGACCCTACCACTACCGCTGTGTCTTCTTTAGGGATGAAGGGAACAACTCTTTGTAGGAGCCGTAGAAGATGGTGCGCCCTGCTAATTACTGATCCTATTTGTGCATCCATTGTCATGTCCGAGTCAAAGATGACTCCTAGACTTTTGACCTTGGTGCTAGGGGTGATGGTTTGTCCCAAAATGGGTGGAGGGGTCCAGGTAGTCCTGGTCAGTTTCCTCCGGTTTGCATGGAGTTGAATGATTTCTGTTATGCTCCATTGAGTTTGAGGGGACTCTCTGTCATCCAGATGTCTATCTGAGTGAGGCATTGTTCTAATGCGGGGTATTGGTTCTTTTTGTCGCTGATACGAAAATAAAGTTGCGTTTCATTCGCGTAGGAATGATAGAGAAGGTCGTGATTACTAATAATTTTTAGGAGTGGGCGGAGGTAAATATTGAATAACACAGGCGATAAGGGAGATCCCTGAGGGACTCCGCAAGACATGCTGCGTGATTCAGATGTGAAAAGTCCTAGTTTCACTATCTGGGATCGATTTTCCAGGAATGATGAAAACCATGGTAGAACCGAGTCTGCCACTCCAGCTATCTCTGTGAGCCGGGTTAGCAACAGTTTGTGATCTACTGTATCAAAGGCAGCACTGAGGTCCAGCAGTATCAGGAGAGAAGATTCTCTCCGTTGTCCCATATTTTGAGAAGCGCTGTTTCTGTCCCATGACCTGGGCCCACGACTTACGCCGAGTGCATAAATACGCCCAGACATGCGTCCGTCCGGCGCAAAAGTACATCCTGCTTCCCCCCTCCCCCCCCTGAAGCAAGGTACCTTTGCTGAGCGATGGCGGCAGCTGGAACTGGAGGCAAGGAGAGGAGGAAGAAAAACTTTTCAAAGGAGGAGAAGGCTATTATAATTGCTGGAATTGCCAAATATGATAAGTACCTCCATGGTGCCCTCAGTTCCCAGACCAGCAAGGCACAGAAGAAGGTGATACTGGAGGAGATCAGCCTGCAGGTCAATGCCGTAGGGAATGCGAACAGGACCCCCGAGGATGTGCAAAAAAAAATCAATGACCTGAGACATCAGGTCTGTGAGAAGCTGGCCCTTATAAGGAAGCATGCCAGGGGCACGGGAGGAGGACCAGCCTCATCTCTGAGGTTGATGGATGAGGAGGAGGTCATCGCCGAATGTTTGCAGCGTGAGCAGGTGGAGGGCATGGAGGGATTCAACTCCGGTGACCAGTCCTTGAGGACAGGTAAGTGTGTTTTATCTCCTATATGGTGTGTAGCATGTGAGGGGATGGAAGGGAATATGTGACAAGTGTGTGGGTCCACCAACATGTGAATGTTTTGTGTCATCCACAGATGTGCTGGAGTGAGCTAGCCTGTCGTCGGCTGCTGGGCGACCCACGTCATCCACGAATGAGTGTGCCCACACCTCTCCTCTGGAGGAAGTAGTGGAGGAGCACGGGGACCTGGAGGAAGTGGTCTACCTCGTTGAGGAGGATCCAATCATCCCTGCACCCTCCCAACCCTCCTCCCCCATCAGGGGAAGACCCTCACCCTCCTCCTCCATCAGGGGAAGACCCTCACCCTCCTCCCCCATCATGGGAACCCCCTCCCCCTTCTCCACCATCAGGGGAAGCTCCTCAAGTGCCTCCCCGTATACACGGCCACAAGCCTCTCCTGCCCCCAGGAAGGCGACCCCCAAGACCAGGGGCGTTCCTGAAGCCATCCAGGAAACTCTTGCGAGGGATCAGGCCCGCCACACCCGCCATATGGGTGCTGTTGCCCGGGACATGCGGTGTGTCGCAGACAGCCTGGCCTCCTCGGCACAGATACCCGACAGTCTGCAGGATATTAGTGGGAACTGTGCTGCGATAGTGACCTGCGTTGAGCTGCAGGCCACGACATCACGCCTCGTGACAGAGGTCAAGAGCCTGACAGTGGCTGTAAAGGTCGATTCTGCTGCCATAGAGGCAGAGGGGAGGCAGAGGAGGCTCCACCAGCAGCACAATATCACCCGCCAGCTGCGGATGCAGGCTGAAACCACCGCGGTGCTCACCCGCATTGCCCTGACGTTGGAGGGCAGGCAGCCAGCACCTGCCAGGAGTGGCAGACCTGAGGATGAGCCTGCTCCTGATGCCCCACCACCCCCAACTGAGGAGCCAGGGCCGTGGAACCAGGCGGAGCCCACGACAGGGCAATTGTTTTTTTTTTTTATTATATTTGCTCAGGTGATGAGCGTTTTTTTTATTATATTTGCTCAGGTGATGAGCGTTTTTTTTTTGTAGTGTATGCACACGGTCAGTAGTGCAGGCTACAGTGTGACTGGTGTGTAAATGTGGGGGTGACATACCTCCTGCCAGCAAGGTGTGTCACCCTGGGTCGTCGGGGAGAAGTTATCCCCACGACCGTGTGAATGTGGTATGAATGGACACCGACACCATTGGGGCCTTGGCGCGGCGTTGCTGCTCCCAAGTCCTGCATGGTGGACTTGGGCTAATCCAATGTGAAGTGGATGTGGTGTGTGTGAGCTAGGGACCACAGTGGTGTGCATGCGTGCATTCTCCTTGTGCCATGATGAATGCCCGAGGCTACCCTGTCTGCTGAAGGAACAGCAGACAGGAGTTGCCTCGTGGAACGCATCTTTGCACATTAAACACACACATTCATCATGGCACACGGACAATGCACGCATGCACACCACTGTGGTCCCTAGCTCACACACATCACATTCACCTCACATTGTTTTAGCCCAAGTCCACCGCGCAGGACTTAGGAGCAGCAACGCCACGCCAAGGCACCAATGATGTTGATGTCCATTCATACCACATTCACACGGTCGTGGGGATAACCTCTCCCCGACGATCCAAGGTGACACGCCTTGCTGGCATAAATGTCACACATTGGCCACACACACATACACACATTCACACACCGTGCCCAGGGTTCTGCTCCTCAGTTATCGTGGCGACGACTCAGGTGGGGCATCACGTGGAGGTTCATCCCCTGGGCTGTCGCTCCTGGAGCTGGTTGCAGATGTTGCCTGCATCCCCTCCAAGGCAATGGCAATGTGTGTCAGCACGCCATTTGTCTCAGCCTGCAACTGCCTCTGCCTGACATTGTGCTGGCGCTGTAGGCGCCTGTTCTGGCGACCCTCGGACTGGATGGCGGCAGTGTTGGCCTGCACTATCATGCCCAGGCTCCTCACCTCCGCCACAATCCCTGCTGTTGTGGCCTGCAGCTCCCCGATTGTCGTGGTGTGACGTTCCTGGGTCGCCTGCACGTCTGACCCCTGGTCCCCAGATGTTGAAGGACCCCCTGCTATCATATGTTGATGCGTGGCATCCAGGGTCTGTGACTGGTCACAGAGGCATGTGGCCATGGCGGCGCAATTGGCATTCACCTCCTGCAGGCAGTCAGAGATGGCCAGGGTATGTTCAGCCTGTTGGTTGAGGCATTGCGGCTGCGGTGCCCTGCACAGCCACTGTGCACTCAGCCTGTGTCTTTGCCGAGGACCCGACAAAGGAGGACAGGCTGTCAGCCACACGGTGGAGGTCACTGGCTATTTCTGCCATGTGGCATGTCTGGCGTGCCTGTTCCCTCTCCTGCCCTTCTTGGATGGATCCGGCTACACCCCTGGTCTTGGTCAGAGCCTTCCTGGGAGATGTAGACGGTTGTGTCTGTCTGGACGGGGTGGCCCTCGGGGGGTTCCTCTGGCCGGGGTAGCCCTTGAAGGGGTTCCTCTGGAAGGGGTGGCCCTCGGGGGGTTCCCCTGATGGGGGTTCCCCTGATTGACGCCGAGGTCGTTAGGAGGTCCACCGTCTCGGAGGGTCCGGCGAAAAAAGTATCCTCATCGAGGTACAGGCATTCCTCCTGTCGGATGTCCACCTGCTCCTCCACAACGACCTCAAGAGCAGATGTGTGGGCACTCCCCTTCACCGTTGTTTCGTGGATTCCCAGGGGGTCAGACTGAGGAAGATGTTCCTTGGATGGCGTGGGTCCAGCAGCAGAAGATGGCCCAGCTCCCTCTAGCATGACTCAGGTAGCCTGGATACCCTAAATTGGACCATTACGACATCAACCCATACCACCCCCTCTTAAGCTAAATTAAAGAACTGAGGCAACACCTGAGATTGGAGAATAATTGGCCATAGCCGCCGTAACTTTTATTAACACATTTTTACATAATAAGAATTTTGTTAACTTTTACATTATTTTAAAATTATAAATATAATACATTTTCCAAACAGCCATATAAAAAATGGCAACCATACACAGACATGTGGTCCAAGGAAGTAACACACCTAACATTTTACACCATTATCCTGCGGGACATAAACAAACCCCAGCCGCCAGCCTTAAAGGCATAGCAACACCCCCTATCCCGCAGTACACCAATTCCCGTGTTCCAGCGGACACCATTCCGGTGGAATACGGAGAGGGTCCATAACCGCTGGACCCCCAACTTCCGTCTTAACTGTTCCTTTCTTTGACCTCCTGGACCACCTGACACCGCCACCACTACTGCTGCCATGACGACCCACATCCGTGACCTGTAAAAGAAGAACACACACGCACAACACACAAAAGGAGGCAAAAAACAGGGGAGGGTGGGTGGGAAAATCTGCCTCCTTCTACTGTCTCCCTCCACGCTGCTAAGCTCCGTAGCTCCGCCCCTCCCTTAAATAAACTCCCAGAGCCCGGGAAACTACTCTAGCACCGCCTACCCCCCTCTCCTCACCGCCTAGTTAACCCCCTGTGTCCCAAGCACGCTGGTCATGCCCGCCCTCTGCCTATTTCACTTCTTTCCATGCTCCGGGCTTCTCTTGACTCAGGTAGCCTGGATACCCTAAATTGGACCATTACGACACCAACCCATACCACCCCCTCTTAAGCTAAATTAAAGAACTGAGGCAACACCTGAGATTGGAGAATAATTGGCCATAGCCGCCGTAACTTTTATTAACACATTTTTACATAATAAGAATTTTGTTAACTTTTACATTATTTTAAAATTATAAATATAATACATTTTCCAAACAGCCATATAAAAAATGGCAACCATACACAGACATGTGGTCCAAGGAAGTAACACACCTAACATTTTACACCATTATCCTGCGGGACATAAACAAACCCCAGCCGCCAGCCTTAAAGGCATAGCAACACCCCCTATCCCGCAGTACACCAATTCCCGTGTTCCAGCGGACACCATTCCGGTGGAATACGGAGAGGGTCCATAACCGCTGGACCCCCAACTTCCGTCTTAACTGTTCCTTTCTTTGACCTCCTGGACCACCTGACACCGCCACAGCCTGAGAGGTTAACCCCTTATCCTCGAGGGCCACCCCACACCCGCAGGGCCCTACGGATTCCATCCTCCAACCCCAAGGTCCATAGATCAATCCCTATATCAGATAGGTGAACTCCGTCCCTCCTGTGAAACAAACCCACATCCCTCTCCAACTCAGAGTGCCGTATGACTATTCCCCCGTTACGTGCCACAAACCTCCCCACCACTTGATTGACTTTTATCCTAGCCTTGTTCAGCCTATCCACTGATCTAGCCGTCCGCCATGCCGTCCTAACCACCATATCTGACCATACTATGATCAACCCTGGGAATGACATTCGCAGGGACATAAAGTCCGCCTTAATTGCCAGTATCAGCTCACCCATCGGCCGGACACCCAAATCGTTTCCCCCCACATGTAAAACCAGCACATCTGGGGGGCGATCGAGCCGGGCATAATGGCCGACTTCAGGAACCACCCTGCTCCATTCCATCCCCCGAAAACCCAGCCAGCGAACACATGCCTCCCGCCTAGAAATGCCCAGTTGCCTGCCATCCGGTCGGGCGTCGGCTCTCCTGGCACCCCAGAACACGTAAGAGTGCCCTACAATCCATACGAGGCACGGGAAGATGTCATCTGCAATAAAAACAATTTTTTGTAGCTATATAACACCAAACCTTCGTCTTAACCTTACCACTCCAGCCATAACACATCCCCTTTTGTCCCGTTGTCCCCACGCATCACCCTTAATCATTCAGCAAATGTGGACGCACATAGGAGCGGAATCTCCTAGATTCCCACCTGCCTATTTTCCTAACGGCCGCCTCATCCAACCCGCACCGCGCAGCCTCTGTGGCCGCCCCGATGCGGAAGGAGTGCGAAGCATACCGTTTTCCGTCATACCCCGCTGCACACAAGCATTTTCTGAACACCTGTACAAACTGAAATTTAGACAAAAACGTCCCATCCCTGTGTGTAAAAAATGCCCCCAGCCCTATCGGGCGAACGCACACAAACTCCCCAACCGCTCTAACCGGACACACCTCTGAACCCGGTAATGCATAAAGCACCACCCGTGTTCCCCTCCCCACCTGGTCCGTCTTTGACCGGCGCAACATGATCACCACCCTGTCCCCCTCCACTCGCACATCTTGAAAACCGAATCCACCCTCCACCGATTTTGACGGGCTAACCAATTCACCCAACCGAAAAGCCCCAAAAAACGCCACCGCAAAAACCGCCCGAAAAAGGATCCCCTCATATCCTGACGAACACACCTCCCCCAGCTTGCCGCAGATCGCTTGAAGCACTGCGAACGACACCGGTCTACGCAAATCCCTCCGCACCTTACCCCGCCGGTATCCCTTCACCGTTTGTTTAACCCAAAAATTCTTTGTAAAATCTTGCAACCCCTGTAATTTAAAAAGGAATGCTAGCCCCGCCAGCTTGCGTTCAATGGCGGAAACAGACCCCCCATCTTCCATGTGCCTAGAAACGAAATACAGCACTAACCAAACGCCTTCCTTACCCCCACCCCCCAAATCAACCCCAACCTGTCGCAGGAACTCGAACCATTCCACCCAGACTCTGGAGTACGCCGTCCACGTCGCCCCTCTCACCGACCGTTGGATCCAACGCGCGGCAAGTCCAAAACAGTGTCCCAAAGCCACGCCGGGCAAGGCACCCCGGTCCGCTCTGCCGTAGGAGCCAACTCCCTGAACCTGCCCCACTGAAAACGAGACAGAGAGTCAGCGAGCGTGTTGTCTACCCCCGGTATGTGCACCGCATATAGAAAGACATTAAACTGCAGACACCGTAGTACCAAATGTCTCAGCAACCGGACCACCGGCAGTGAGGAAGCGGAGATCCGGTTGATGACCTGCACTACCCCCATATTGTCGCAATTTAGCCTCACCTTCAAATTTTTCCACTCTTCCCCCCACAATTCCATTGCCAGAACCACTGGAAACAACTCCAGCAGTACCAAGTTCTTGAGGAAACCCGCCTCCTTCCATGAATCAGGCCAAGGTTCCGCACTCCAACGGCCCAGAAAAAAGGCCCCGTACCCCGTCGACCCAGCCGCGTCCGTGACTAAGTCCAAGTCGAAGTTACTAACAGGCCCCTCCATCCAAACCGACCGCCCATTAAATGTTTCCAGAAACGTGTGCCATACTCTCAGGTCCTCCTTCAGTTCCCTGGTCAATCTTATGAAATGCCTAGGCGATTTCGCCCCTGCGGTGGCTGCCGACAGCCGTCGGCAAAACACCCTCCCCATGGGTATGATCCGACACGCAAAATTGAATTTTCCCAGTAATGATTGCAATTCCCTTAGTGTGACCTTGTTGCGCCCCAGAAAATCCCGAATCACCAGCCTAAGATTCTCCACCTTGTCCGGCGGCAACCGGCACTCCATTGCCTGGGAATCGATCACAATCCCCAGAAAACTGAGCTCCGTAGTAGGGCCTTCCGTCTTGTCCGCCGCCAAGGGGACCCCAAATCTTCCTGCAATGTGCTGCAATGTTGCCAATAGAATCGCACACACTCTGGAGGAAGGGGGTCCCACGCACAAGAAGTCATCCAAATAGTGGACCACAGAGTCCACCCTAGCCACATCCCGGACCACCCATTCCAAGAAGGAACTGAACGTTTCAAAAAACGCACATGAAATGGAGCAACCCATGGGCAGACACCGATCCACATAAAATTCCTCCTGCCACCGGCAGCCCAACAGGCGAAAACTGTCTGGGTGTACCGGCAACAATCGGAAAGCGGCTTCGATGTCCGATTTTGCCATAAGTGCCCCTTTTCCATACCTCCGCACCCAGCTCACCGCCGCATCAAATGACGTGTAAGACACCGTACATGCTTCCGGGTCAATGGCATCGTTCACCGACCCCCCTTTTGGAAAAGAGAGGTGGTGAATGAGGCGGAATTTGTTGGGTTCCTTCTTGGGTACCACCCCCAGTGGAGAAACCACCAAATCCCGTATCGGTTGTTCCTTAAATGGCCCCCCCATCCGCCCCAGCAACACCTCCTTTCTCAATTTTTCCGTAACTACCTCCGGGTGTTCCAACGCGGATCGCAAATTCCTTGCCAGCGGAGGCGCTGTTGACAATGTACACGGTATGCGAAACCCCTCCGTAAAACCCGAAGTTAGCAATTGCGCGGCCGCGATGTCTGGATACCTACCTAGAAAAGGAAGCATCCTTTCCACTTTCACCGGCGTCACCCCCCTTTCCCGCAGACTCGCCACCCCGCTTGCTACGCTTAAAGCACTTGGACAGAGGGTGGTTACCCCCGCAACCCGAGCACTCGTGTTTGAAACGACAAGATCCTCCAAACTTGCAGGACCCCTCGTTAAACTGCCAGCAAACTCCCCACTTTTTTCCGGCCGACGGTCCCGAGGCTGCGGCCCCCCCGGCCCCCCCCTGAAAAAACTGACCCGGTGCCCGCGTCGCAGACATAAGTCGCATCCACAAGGTGATGTCCTTGTGGTCCCACCTGATGGACGGCCGTACCGCCATACGCTGCCGAAATTGCTCGTCGTAACGCAGCCACCCCGTACCCCCATAAACCCGGTGCGCTTCCCCGATCGCATCCATGTAACAAAACAATGCTGCACAGTGTTCTGGCTTCTTATCGCCAATAACACTGGCCAGTATTGCATAGGCCTGCAGCCAATTTCCAAAGGTGCGAGGGATGAGGCGGTAACGCCTCTTCTCCTCGTCCTCTTTTTTTGAATCATCGGGCTTAACCCTATCTAAATTAAATTTCTCAAGAGGAAGCAAGGAAAAAATCTCCACATACTCACCCTTCACGATTTTCTCCCTCAATTCCGGCTTCAGATGCGAACCTAGGGGACCCTCAAAACACACATATACCTCACATTTTGCTGCATCTGCAATCCTAACTATATCTGCTCTGGTAGCCGCTGTTTTATCTTTTGTGGTGTCCCCCGCCTCACTGCCTGCCGGAACAGCCGCTGCCGCGCTGACGAGGGGGGCGACCACCACCGCCGCAGGAGCAGCCGCTGCCCCCCCATTTTCCCCAGCCCCCCCCACCCATGGTGCGACCTGCGGCGGCACCGCAGGACCCCCAGCAAAACGCTGTAACAGGTCCCGCAGACCCCCCAGCAGGTCCTGCATCTGGTCCGGGACCCCCGGAGCGGCGGGAACCGCCCCCGCAGCCCCAGGCGCCACCGGTCCCCGTGCAACCGCACCAGCAGCCCCCGGGTTAACCCCCCCCACCCCCAATAAGGTACACAAAGCATTAGTGAAATCAAGAGTAGGTAAGGAGGTAGTCTTACCTGGCTGCCTGGGAACCGCACCACCAGCCGCTGCCGCTACATCCACCGGTGGTTGTCTCACGTCCTCCTCCTCGTCTTCGGACACCTCGCCCTCCGATCGGTCTTCTGCTGCACCGCACGGCACTTGTGGCCCCCCAGGCGAAGCTGATCTGGGAGCCGCAGACCCCAGGGGACGCCTGGATCGCACTTCTGCAGTCTTCTTTTTGGCTTGGCCCCCCCTCCCCCCCGTGTTCTGCGGCCTAGCCGCCTGCTGTTCCTCCACACTGTCCTGGGCTTGCTGCCCCCGACCCCCTGATGCAGCTGCCGTGTGGCTGGACAGCCCGCTGTTCCTGGCCCCACTATTCCCTCGCCGGGCCTCTCCACTGGAACCCACACTAGCGCTGGGTGTTGCTGGCCTCTGCTCCTGTCTCCCTCTTCCCGGTGAGGACCGGGCGCCATCCCGGCTGTAGGCCCCGCCTCCCGAGCTCCTCCGCGTGCGAGGGTACCGTCCGGACTCCCCCCCGGCCGCCAGCTGCGACCGCTTAGCCGGCGGGGGCGACGGGTCATCTGCTGGGCTCCTGGCTGCTCTCCTCAATCGCCCCGATATCTCGGGCGAGTAGCGCACCGGCGGCCGCGATTGCCTCGCGCGAGACGACGGTTCCTGCGACCCCCCCGCTTGGTCTTCAATGAGCCCCCCTATCTGGCACTCCAGCCACTCCGGACCTCTCTCTGCCGCCCTGGCCCTAAGCCTCGCTAATAAAAGATCCACCTGTGCCATTGCTGCTAATTGAAGGCGCAGAGTAAAAAATCTGCCTCCTTCTACTGTCTCCCTCCACGCTGCTAAGCTCCGTAGCTCCGCCCCTCCCTTAAATAAACTCCCAGAGCCCGGGAAACTACTCTAGCACCGCCTACCCCCCTCTCCTCACCGCCTAGTTAACCCCCTGTGTCCCAAGCACGCTGGTCATGCCCGCCCTCTGCCTATTTCACTTCTTTCCATGCTCCGGGCTTCTCTCATCTGTGGATGACATACAGCATTCACATGTTGGTGGACCCACACACTTGTCACATGTTCCCTTGCACCCCCTCACATATGCTCCACACTGGATGGGGGATGAAACACACTTACCTCTCCTCAAGTCCTGTTCGCTGGAGTCAATGCCCTCCAGGCCCTCCACCTGCTCCTGCTCCAGGCAGCTGGCGATCACCTCCTCCTTAGCTGTCAGCTTGATAGACATAGCTGAGCCGCCTCCTGTGACCCTGAGATGCCTTGTCATTTTGGCCAGCTTCTCCCTGACCCGCCGACGCATGTCATTGATCTTTTTTTGGACCTCCTTCCAGGTCCTGGTTTCATGGCCAAGGGTGTTTATCTCCAGGGTCACCTTCTGAAGGATATCTATCTTCCTGGCCTTGCTGGTCCTCCCGCTCTGTGCGCCATGGAGGTAGGTGTCATATTTTGATATGGCAGAGGTCAGGCCCTCTCATCCACAGAGAAATTCTTCTTCCTCTTCTCCCTGTCAAACTCACTATCTGACATGTTGTCTCAGATCACAAAAGCACGTCTGCACCAGGGAACACAAGCGGGCGTACTTTTGAGCTGGACGTGCGTCTGGCTGGGCATACTTATGTTCTTGCGTACGCGGTGGGCCGGTGTATCTTAGGCGGTTGTGCCGGCGTGGTTGTGAGCAGGCGCAGAGGTGTGCTGTGCATGCGTCCACGTCACGGTAACGTCACGGCTCATGCGCAGTTCGTAATACGCCGGGCGTAAAACACTGCACCAGGGGGTACAGTGGTGAAAGGGGTTACAGTGGTGGGACAGATGTGCAGGGGGTTACAGTGGTGGGACAGGTGTGCAGGGGGTTACTGTGGTGGGAGAGATGTGCAGGGGGTACAGTGGCGGGGCAGATGAGCAGGGGGTACAGTGGTGGAACTGATGTGCAGGAGGTACATTGGTGAGACAGATGAGCAGGAGGTACAGAGGTGGGACAGGTGAGCAGGGGTTACAGTGGTGGGACAGATGTGCAGGAGGTACAGTGGCAGGGCAGATGAGCAGGGTGGCACAGGTATGGGACAGATGTGCAGGAGGTACAGTGGTGGGACAGATGTGCAGGAGGTACAGTGGTGGGACAGATGAGCAGGAGATACAGTGGTGGGACAGGTGAGCAGGGGGGACAGTGATCTGAAGTGTGGAGTTGCAGGAATTGGGGCTGTTCTGAGGTGTGAAGGTGCAAGATGTTAATTTCTCACTACTACTCAAGTAGTTTACAGTATTTACTTTATAAAGAATCCTTTTTGTGATTTGGAGTGTGAAGTTTTGGTTATAAAATTGTCACTCTCAATATTGAGAGTGACAAATTGAAAATATTTTTTGGCACACTGTGCTCAGAAGGTTGCCTATCCCTGGCCTAGAAGGCTAAGGCAACTACAGGCCGCATGTACTGGAGATCCGATGTTCTATGTCTGTCTTTGCGGTGTAAGTTTTTATTTTAGTTGTTTTGTGATTCTTCTTTGTCTTTGTTGTGTGGACACTCCTGGGACCGGAAGTGTTTATTATTAGACTTTAGGTCCTAAGAGTTTGTTCAGGTCCCGGAGACAATAAAGTTTAATAATAAACAAGAGAGCCAAGAGTTCCCTGATCTCCGCACAGGTGACATCAACAACCGGAGATCTTCTGGGATCCCGACATTCCCTATAAATGTTCCATCAATGAGGAGATCCCAAACCTGCCAGAGAATGGAGAGACTGCACTGGTACTGCTGACACAGGTGGAAGGAGATAACTGACACAGGTGAGAAGGAGATAACTGACACAGGTGAGAAGGAGATAACTGACACAGGTGAGAAGAGATGACTGACACAGGTGAGAAGAGATGACTGACACAGGTGAGAAGAGATGACTGACACAGGTGAAAGGATATAACTGACACAGGTGAGAGGAGATAACTAACACAGGTGAAAGGATATAACTGACACAGGTGAGGGGAGATAATTGACACAGGTGAGAGGAGATAACTGACACAGGTGGAAGGAGATAACTGACACAGGTGAGAAGGAGATAACTGACACCGGTGAGAGGAGATGACTGACACAGGTGAGAGGAGATAACGGACACCGATGAGAGGAGATGACTGACACAGGGGAGAGGAGATAACTGACACAGGTGAGAGGAGAAAACTGACACAGGTGAGAAGAGATGACTGACACAGGTGAGTGGAGATAACTGACACTGGTGAGGGGAGATAACTGACACAGGTGAGAGGAGATGACTGACACAGATGAAAGGAGATAGCTGACACAGGTGAGGGGAGATAACTGACACAAGTGAGAGGAGATAACTGACAGGTGAGGGAAGATAGCTGACACAGGTGAGGGGAAATAACTGACACAGGAGAGAGGAGATAACTGACACAGGTGAGAGGAGATGACTGACACAGGTGAGTGAGGATAACTGACACAGGTGAGAGGAGATAACTGACACAGGAGAGAGGAGATAACTGACACAGGTGAGAGGAGATGACTGACACAGGTGAGTGAAGATAACTGACACAGGTGAGAGGAGATAACTGACACAGGTGAGAGGAGATGACTGACACAGGTGAGAGGAGATGACTGACACAGGTGAGAGGAGATAACTGACACCGGTGAGAGGAGATGACTGACACCGGTGAGAAGAGATGACTGACACAGGTGAGTGGAGATAACTGACAGCGGTGAGAGGAGATAACTGACACAGGTGAGAGGAGATGACTGACACAGGTGAGAGGAGATGACTGACACAGGTGAGAGGAGATGACTGACACTAGTGAGAGGAGATAACTGACAGGTGAGAGGAGATAGCTGACACAGGTGAGGGGAGATAACTGACACAGGTGAGTGGAGATAACTGACAGATGTGAGGGGAGATAACTGACACAGGTGAGGGGAGATAACTGACACAGGTGAGGGGAGATAACTGACACAGGTGAGGGAAGATAACTGACACAGGTGAGAGGAGATAACTGACAACGGTGAGAGGAGATAACTGACACCGGTGAGAGGAGATAACTGACAGGTGAGAGGAGATAACTGACACAGGTGAGAGGAGATAACTGACAACGGTGAGAGGAGATAACTGACACCGGTGAGAGGAGATAACTGACAGGTGAGAGGAGATAACTGACACAGGTGAGAAGAGATATCTGACACAGGTGAGGGGAGATAACTGACACAGGTGAGGGAAGATAACTGACACCGGTGAGAGGAGATAACTGACAACGGTGAGAGGAGATAACTGACACCGGTGAGAGGAGATAACTGACAGGTGAGAGGAGATAACTGACACAGGTGAGAGGAGATATCTGACACAGGTGAGGGGAGATAACTGACACAGGTGAGGGAAGATAACTGACACCGGTGAGAGGAGATGACTGACACAGGAAAGGCTGGGTTCACACTACTACACTACTTTCATCCTACTTTGCTCTGCTACATTGGTCCTACATTTATCCTACATTGGTCCTACATCCATCCTACTTTCATGAACAGGATACTACTTTGGTCCGACTTCAATGATATTCAATGGGCCTGAAGTAGGATCAATGTAGGACCAAAAGTAGTACAGGGAGCATTTTCAAAGTCGGACCGACTTGTGTAGGACGCTACAAGACGCTCTCATAGGGAAACATTGAACACAGAGCAAAGTAGGATGAAAGTAGTGTAGTAGTGTGAACCCAGCCTAAGAGGAGATAGCTGACACAGGTGAGGGGAGATAACTGACACAGGTGAGGGGAGATAACTGACACAGGTGAGGGGAGATAACTGACACCGGTGAGAGGAGATAACTGACACCGGTGAGAGGAGATAACTGACACTGGTGAGAGGAGATAACTGACACCGGTGAGAGGAGAAAACTGACACAGGTGAGAAGAGATGAGTGACACAGGTGAGGGGAGATGACTGACACCGGTGAGAGGAGATAACTGACACAGGTGAGAGGAGATAACTGACAGCGGTGAGAGGAGATAACTGACACCGGTGAGAGGAGATAACTGACACCGGTGAGAGGAGATAACTGACACCGGTGAGAGGAGATAACTGACACAGGTGATGGGAAATAACAAAGCAAGGTCCATAAAGACAAAGACGAGTGAGTTTGGGGTGGAGGAACTTGACTGGCCTGCACAGAGTCCTGACCTCAACCCGATAAAACATCTTTGAGTGGAGACTGCGAGACTGCGAGCCAGGCCTTCTCATCCAACATGTGCCTGACCTCATAAATACTCTTCTGGAAGAACGGTCAAACATTCCCATAGACACACTTCTAAACCTTGTGGACGGCCTTCCCAGAAGAGGTGAAGCTGTTATAGCTGCAAAGGGCGGGGCCAACTCAATATTGAACCCTACGGACTAAGACGGGGGTGCCATTAAAGTTCATGTGTGTGTAAAGGCAGACGTCCCAATACTTTTGGTAATATATAGCTAGATTCAGAGAGGGCCTCCTAACTTTGCGGTGGCATAGCGTATCGTGTTTACACTATGCCGCCGTAAGTAGCGAGGCAAGTACATGATTCACAAAGTACTTGCCTGCTAAGTTACGGCGGCGTAACGTAAATCGGGCGGGCGTAATGGCGCCTAATTCAAATTTAGCTAAGGGGGCGTGTTTTATGTTAATGGGGCTTGACCTGATGTGATTGACGTATTTTACGAACGGCGCATGCGCCGTCCGCCTACATATCCCAGTATGCATTGCGGAAAAGTATGCCGCATGGTCCTATTGATTTCGACGTGGACGTAAATGACGTAAATCCCTATTCACGGACGACTTACGCAAACGACGTAAAATGTTTAAATTTCGACGAGGGAACGGCGGCCATACTTAACATTACTATTCCAGCTATTTGATGGAATAACTTTAGCCTGATAATGCGTTACGTAAACGGCGTATCTGTACTGCGTCGGCCGGGCGTACGTTCGTGAATAGGCGTATCTATTGATTTACATATTCTACGCCGACCGCAATGGAATCGCCACCTAGCGGACAGCGTAAAAATTACACTTTAGGATACGACGGTGTAAGACACTTGCGCCGCTCGTATCTGAGCCTAATTTAAGCGTATCTGGTTACCAGAATACGCTTAAATTAGCGCCGGCGCAAATTCAGACTTAGGCTGGCGTATCTACCGATACGCCAGCCTAAGTCTTTCTGAATCCACCTAACTACATCCACTGGCCTTCCTCTATCCAAATGACATGTTCCCTCCTCATAGAACATTCAAAGTATGAATGTTCAGGTCATCTACTAAGTGTGTCAGGTCTTGTTCTGAGTGCCCTGCATCTTGTATTGAGTACCCAAGGTCTTGTATTGAGTACCCCGGGTCTAAAACTGGGTGGCTCAGGTCTTCTAAGTGCCTTAGGTCTTGTACGGCGTACCTAATGGCTTGTAATGAGTGTCTCTGGCCTTGTGCTGAGTGCCACAGGTCTTCTACTAAGTGGCCTAATTCTTGTACTGAGTACCCCGGGTCTTGTATTGTATACAACAGGTCTAAAACTGGGTGGCTCAGGTCTTCTACTAAGTGGCCTAATTCTTGTACTGTGTACCCCGGGTCTTGTATTGTATACAACGGGTCTAAAACTGGGTGGCTCAGGTCTTCTACTAAGTGGCCAGAGTTGTGTACTGAGTACCCCAGGTCTTATACGGAGTGCCCTTCAATTGTAGTCTGTGCCCTGGAGTTGTATTGTGTGCCTCTGGACTTCTACTGAGTACCTAATGACTTCTAATGACTGTCCCGGGCCTTGTGCTGAGTGCCACAGGTCTTCTACTAAGTGGTCTAATTCTTGTACCCCGGGTCTTCTATTGAGTGCCCCAGGTCTTGTATTGAGTGCCCCGGGTCTTGTATTGAGTGCCCCGGGTCTTATATTGAGTACCCTGGGTCTTGTTTTGAGTCCCCCGGGTCTTGTATTGAATACCCCGGGTCTTGTATTGAGCGCCCGGGTCTTGTATTGAATGAATGAATGAATGTCTTGTGTAGCGCAACTCATGCGAACTGAATCGCCTCTGGGCGCTTTTTCCAGCCAGAGTCTGCTTGGCTGGTGCGGTCATTTTACCCCGTAGGATCGTGACACGCTTGGGACACACAGTCATACACACAGATAAACATATATATACTGGGCCAATTTGGACAAGATCCAATTTACCTACCAGCATGTCTTTGGAGTGTGGGAGGAAACCGGAGTACCTGGAGGAAACCCACGCATGCACAGGGAGAACATGCAAACTCCAGGCAGATGGTGTCATGGTCGGGATTCGAACCAGCGACCCTTTTGCTGCTAGGCGAAAGTGCTACTCACTGCACCACTGTGCTGCACCACTTAAATACCCCGGGTCTTGTATTGATTACCCCGGGTCTTGTATTGAGTGCCCTGGGTCTTGTATTGACTACCTCAGATCTTCTACTGAGTCATATATGTACTTGTAGGCTGCTAATCGTGTTTGGCAAGGCCAGTCAGGAGAGATGTCTCTTGGTTGGCTGTGGTCTCAGGGCGAAGACCCAGCACCGGATCCCGGGAGGGGTAAGTGAGACATTCTTTATACAGGAGTTCGCCCCAGGAGTAGAGTTTCATATAGATTGCTCAATTTGTAACTTGAAGTAATTTCTTGTATCTTTATAGTCCTGTATAGATATAAGAAAAAATTGGGTGATTCCGCCTACCGAAATATCACTTCCTATTGGACTAACCCTTTAAATCTTTTGCATTTCTTATATGGTAGAAAATACCTGCATTACACAGGTATCTGCTCCCCTCTGAAAGGTGCCAAATGTGACACCGGAGGGGGGGGGGGGGGGATTCCAAACAGCGGAATTTAAATTTTTGGGTGGAACTCCACTTTAATAATGGATGGCTTTGTGGTCATTACAATGTATTTGTTTAATCCCAAGTCAGACATCTTCTCAAAGAAAAGAAAATGTCAATGTATGACCACAAGATGGCGTTGTGTATACTGGTAGGTATGGACATCTTAAAGGCGACATATATATACGTGGATATGGCCAGCCGTGCCATTCTGCCAACGTATATAGTTGTGCAGCGGTCGGCAAGGGGTTAAGTGCTTCTTCAGGAGCTTGCAGTGGTGCATAATATACAAAACAATATACGCAGGCAAACCTGGCGGGATCATCCACCAATCAGCAGTTTCCCATGCCTTAAGCAATATAGAGTTCGAAAGGTCCTTATAAAGGTCTTTGGAAAGGGAAAGCCCAATATGACTATTCCTATGTAAAGTCCACTCTGGGGGCCAGTAGAGCTCCACCCTGTCTGGAGAGATATGGACGGTGGGTCTTCGTTACATTTACTGGCTCTGGCCTTAACACTGTTGGAGCTCTACTGGCCCCCTACACTTAAAGTGGACTGTACATAGGAATAGCCATATTGGGCTTCCCCTTTCTATGTGTATGGTACTAGTGCCTGATTCAAAGTTCCCTAGTTTGGCTGTTGATGATATGGTTATTACCCCCGTCCCACACAAGTTATAAGGACCTTTCCAGCCCTATATTGCTTAAGGCATGAAAAAACGCTGATTGGTGGATGATTCCGCCAGGTTTGCCTGTGTATATTGTTTTGTATATAATGCACCACTGCAAGCTCCTGAAGAAGCGCTTCAGGGCACGAAACATGTCGAGTTTTCTTCACTACGTCTCTACCACCAACCAGCTGCTCCTTCCATTTGACACCATCTCATTTTTGAATCATTATTGATCGATCTGTTCCACTGTGGTAATAGTTGGTTGTGTTAGGTGGTGTGAGTGAGCGTCGTTTAGACCGGGGAGCCCTCTAGCTGTTGTGGAACTACACATCCCATGAGGCATTGTAAAACTTTGACATTCATAGACATGACTTGGCATGATGGGAATTGTAGTTCCTGAACAACTGGAGGGCCATAGTTTGGAGACCCCTGGTTTAGACCAAACGCCACGTTTTGTTTTTTTCATGTCATGTCAATAATGTGAATTTTAAAGATTAATAAAAGTTTATTTTGTATTTTAGCGCTACAGATGTGCCTCTGAAGTCCATGTTACCTTCTTTTGAATGAATCTTCTTGAAGAAGATAGTGTTAGGGTCAGAAATGTCTTATCGTGTGCCTAATGTGTTCCACTCCTGTTACAGGACAAGATGCAGCTTTGATGACCATCTACAAGACATGGCGGAGACCAACCACACGCCGTGCCGCGATATCAATGAATTCACCCTCAGCGGTATTCCGAACTTGGATAACTATAATTTCTGGCTTGGTTTTCTCATTGCCGTAATGTATGTCATGGCTGTCCTGGGGAATTCTACTATTCTCTACATCATTAGGGTGGACCAGGAGCTTCATGGACCCATGTACATCTTCCTTTTTCTTCTAGCCATTGTGGATATCTTAATAGCCACCACTGTCATGCCTCGGATGGTGGGGATCTTCTGGTTTAACCAGCGGCAGATCACCTTCAACATGTGTCTGACTCAAATCTTCTTCATCCCTTTCCTGTCCACCCTGGATTCTGGGATACTGATGGCCATGGCTGTAGACCGATATGTGTCCATTAGCCACCCTCTTCGATATTCTTCCATTTTAACTAAGCAAAGCATCACAAAGTTCTCCTTGGTTATATTAATAAGAGGGGCAGCTGGGCTAACCCCTTTCCCATTGCTTATCAAGAGGATTCCCTTGTTTCAGAGAAATTTGCTGACGCATTCTTACTGCCTCCACCAAGAAGCCATGAAGTTGTCCTGCGTTGACATCAAAGTCAACATCATCTATGGCCTCTTTATCATCCTCTATACCATGGGCATGGACTCCCTGTTTATCTCCATTTCTTACATGCTGATCATAAAGACGGCGGTGGGTCTGCTGGCCAAGGCCAGTCTGAAGGCCATCAGTACCTGTGCCGCCCATATATGTGCCGTCCTTATCTACTACATCCCCCTCATTGGCCTTTCTGTGGTGCACCGGTATCCAAGTCACTCAGCCCCGAACATTCATATCCTTTTTGGAAATGTTTACCTCCTACTGCCTCCCGTAATTAACCCCTTAATTTATGGCATTAGAACCAAGCAGATTCGAAACAGGCTTATTAAGTCGCTCAGTAAATTAAGTCAAAGCAAAATGTGCAAAAATCTAAAATGTGTAAAACCTTAAGAGGTTTAAAGCCTCGTACACACGGCCGGTTTTCTCGGCAAGAAAACTGCTGGCAGAGCTTTTTGCCAAGAAAGCCGGTCATGTGTATGTTTTCTCGTCGAGAAAATTGCAGAGAATCTCGACGAGAAAACATACACATGACCGTTTTCTCTGCAAAAAGCTCTGCCAGCAGTTTTCTTGCCGAAAAAACCAACCTGCCCTCTATTTTCTCGTCGGGATTCTCGTCGGCCTGTTTCCCGACAAGAAAACTATGGGCCGGATTTAGATACCTGAGCGTATCTGTCCGGCCGGCATAACGTATCTCCGATACGTTACGCCGCTGTAACTTTGGGCGCTTAGTTCTGTATTCAGAAAGAACTTGTGCCCATATTTACGGCGGCGTAACGTATGTGTTGCGGCTTAAGGCCGCGTAATTCAAATGGGGATGTTGGGGGCGTGTAGTATTTAAATTTGTGTTGACCCCGCGTTTTTTACGTTTTTTTTTAACGGCGCATGCGCCGTCCGTAAAATCTCCCAGTGTGCATTGCTCTAAATGACGTCGCAAGGACGTCATTGGTTTCGACGTGAACGTAAATTACGTCCAGCCGTATTCGCGAACGACTTACCCAAACAATGTAAAATTTTCAAAATTCGACGCGGGATACTTAACATAGGATACACCGCACATACCCCTCATATAGCAGGGGTAACTTTACGACAGAAAAAGCCGAACGCAAACGTCGGAAAAAAAAAACGCCGGGCGGTCGTTCGTTTCTGAATCGGCGTAAATCCTAATTTGCATATTCCTTGCGTAAAACATACGGAAGCGCCACCTAGCGGCCAACGTAAATATGCAGCCTAAGATCCGACGGTGTAAGACACTTCACCTGTCGGATCTTAGGGATATCTATGCGTAACCTGATTCTATGAATCAGTCGCATAGATATGACCGAGCGCAATCAGAGATACGACGGCGTATCTCTTTCTGAATCTGGCCCTCTGTGTGTGTATGCGGCTACAAGCTTACCTGTCCTCCTGCAAACCTGCGCATGCTTGATGACACTTAAGGCTCGTACACACGGTCGGACATCCAACAAAATTTCCCTTGGATTTTTGACTTAATTGATTTGTCCGATCACACCCATAGCATACACACACTCGGACTTTTTCCTCAACCAACACGAACGTAGTGACGTTTTAACGTACGGCCACGCGATTCAAAGAGGAAGTTCAAGTTTCGTACGTCCCGCGTTGCGTTCCATCAGCTACTATATAGTTAGTTTACGTTTCGTGTGAGTGCTTTCCCGATTTCCATTTTCGTGCCTTTTTGCTCGTTACTTTGCGTGCGTTCGCTCGATAACGAGATGTTGCGGAATCCAGCGAGAGAACGGGCTATTTATGGTCTTGGAGTTCTGGCTATTGCTCAAGCCCGGACCAGGACCAGGAAGAGGAGGACTGTTTGGACCAAAAATTGGTTGCTTCATCGGGACCAATTTTCACATATGGCATTGCTGAGGGAGCTGCAGGAAAATAATCCGAATGATTTTCGGAACTATCTTTGGATGTCCGATGCCTGCTTCCAGCGTCTTCTAAACTTGCTGTCCCCATATATTAGCAAGAAGGACACCTGTATGAGGCCTGCTATTCCTGCAGAGCAACGGCTCATAGCCACTTTGCGATATTTGGCGACAGGGAGAAATCTACAGGACATAAAGTTTACTACTGGGATCTCTCCCCAGGCTCTGGGACACATAATTCCGGACACTTGCTGTGCCATTATTCAAGTCCTGCAGAAGGACTATATTCGGGTAAGTTGTTTTCTTTGTTTTCACATTTGATACACTTCATGATTTCTCCAAAATATTTTATTAGTACTTTGTCTTATTTGTATATATTATGTTATTGTCTACCCTCTGGTGTGACAGTCACAAAACCCCAAGTCGGTTGCAACCTGATCCTTCCTTGGTTCACCATATTGGTCCCATGGCAAAGGAGAGAGTTCTTACCACTTGCCAAGCTTTAAGCATTTAACATTATCTACACAAAATGTTTTTAATCTGCCACCAGAGGGAGTCATGAAGCATATTATTTGCTCTGCTTCTTAATTGTTATTCCACAAATGTTTTGATATATTTTAGGGGTCTCTTGCCCCTATAATGTATGTTTTCAAAATGCTGATAATATTTTCTGCTCAAGTCTTAACTAATTTTTCTTTGCTTCACTCCACAGTTTCCTTCAAACCGTGAGGAATGGCAGGATGTTGCAGCCCAGTTTGCCAATCAGTGGAATTTTCCCAACTGTGGGGGTGCCATTGATGGCAAACATGTCCGAATTGTTCCTCCACCGGCCTCAGGCTCTTTTTTTTATAATTATAAGGGCTTTAACAGCATAGTTCTGCTTGCTATTGTTTCAGCAAATTATGAGTTTTTATATGTTGATGTCGGTATGAATGGTCGTCATTCTGATGGAGGTGTCATGGCTCATACCGAATTTTATCAGCGTCTTACGTCTGGCACCTTACATTTGCCACCTGCGCAGGACAACGTGGAGGGCCTCAACTTTGTATTTGTGGCAGATGAGGCGTTTGCTCTTGGGGAACATCTTTTGAAGCCCTTTCCAATGAGGAACCTCACTCGTGAGCAACGGATATATAACTACAGACTATCTCGTGCCAGAAGGGTGGTTGAAAACGCCTTTGGCATTTTGTCATGTCGTTTTAGGCTTTTTCTGACTGCCATTCACTTGGCGGAATACAAACTAAATCATGTTGTTTTGTGCTGCTGCATCCTCCATAATTTTCTACGGAGGAATGCTGCTAACTACATAGGTTCCGGGCATACTGATGACCCCTCAGGTGGACGTCCAGCTGAAGATGCAGTGATGCCAGCCCTGCAACAAACTCGACCTGCTGTCTCCTCCCAGAATGCCCGTCTGGTGCGGGAGCAATATATGGAGTATTTTGTGGGTAGAGGGGCAGTGCCTTGGCAGCAAGATGTCCTTTAGTTTTTTGTGAACCTTTAGGATGTTCCTTTTGAAAACATTAAATTTGTTTACAAGATGCTGTTATGTTTGTTTATTACTATTATTTTACTGATTAATGAAATGTTGCTGTGATTACCATTAAATATTTTAGAACAACCAAATGTTTAATTAGCCTTTCTAAAGTTACAAACAGCTATGTGTATTATTATTATGCCTTTTTGTTTCTGATACACACCTTTTCCATATGCAAATATACTGGTAGTAGTGATCAGATAAATAATAATCCACAAAATGTTTCAAAAAATATATTTGTTCAATCCTGCACAATCCAATGTCACTTTTTGGCAGTTTACAAAATCAAAAAACATTGTTAGTTCAGGAATAACACAATTGTGTATTATTTGGGTAAAATGCTAAACATGCATCTTTTCAAACTCAGCCCTAGACATAGCAAACTTTTTTACATCAAAATTTTTCCTTTTTCAGCTTTCTTCACGCAACAAATAAAAAATTAGCAATGTAAATGTCTGTCCAGATGCACTTTTGTTCATTCTGTGTTCCATTTTTGGGTGTGGCAAAAATGCATGCACAGTGGTCTCCATGCGCCCCGTGGGTTGTGGTTGGCTGTAGCTCACAACATGTAGTTAGCCTTATCACCGGAAACGGACTACCATGTTGTGAGCTAGAGCCAACCGGAACCATAATGGAGTGCATGTCAAACCCTGTGCCTGCATCTTTGTTGCATACAAAAATGCACACCAAAATGAATGGAACTGCGTCTGATGTGAACTGACCCTTAGCACAGTCTTTACCAACTCTCATTCTCCTGGTGCAATCCCAGGGTCAGAATGACAAGTTTTTCCACTTTTGGCCTCGATACATTGGGCATTTCTATATGTGCATTTTTGTATGATTTTAAGGTCAAGCCCTTAAAATATAACAAAATGACATTTGTAGGCACCAGGAGAAGAAGAGTGGATAAACACTCAGCTGAGACCCTGAAATCACACATAAAGATAGTCATTTTGTGGTAATGACCTACCATTAACACTTTTTTTTGGAGAAAAAACTCAGAATTTACAAAATGTGCGTAGTGCAAATAGAATTAGTGCAAATTCTTTCATTTATCACAAACTGAGCATGTGCAAACAAGGCTAATTACAAATATTTCCATGATAAAACCTTGAACACGAGGGAACATTTGTAATTATAAAACAACGATAGAAAAAAACTAAAATTTTGCTAACAGGTCGTAATAATCCCGGATTCGTCTCTGAACACCAGTGGCAGCCTCCTTGAGATTTTCCAGCTCTGTCATTGCCTGCAGCATATCAGCACTGATCCGACCAATAGTGCATCCTGGTAGTTGGTGGCCTTGGAAAAAGACAAAAATTTAGTATGTGTTTGATGGTGAAGTGACTGAGGCAATCCCAAAATAAACCAAAATGTTACAATGGGGTCTATTTTCTTGAAATACTTACCTAAACCTAGACACTCAATTAGTCCTAACAACCTTTTTCATCTTCATAATACACCTACACTACTAGTGAATGTACACACTACAGATAATACTCTGTAAATCTTGGGCCAGGTGCATATCCATGTGTCTTCAAATGCATCTACCTAAACACCACTGCCACCTCTCCCTTCTACATGCTCAAATTTTGAATACACTCAATAATTTGCTATTGTGGTGTAGGCGTGTGTGGTGTGGACCTAGAAAAAAAAAACAGGTGTTGATTTTGCAAGGCACATGTTCCAAAAACTTACTGGGGCAAACAACAACCTCCGAAGGCTCATCTTGCATTTCTTGCACTCCTTCACCCTCAGCATATCTGGTGTCTGGGGATGTGCTGTCGACTGGTGGCTCTTTGCTGGGTCCGGCACTATCCTCCAAATCCTGCAAAGGTTGGTGTTGAGCACACTCACAATCCTCTAAAATGAAAGAATAAATCATCTATGAATCGTTGCCAAAATTACATTATATTAACATAATCACATGTGCTGCTTTTAAAGTCCACCAACCTTGCCCTGGTGAACCAGTTTGCGCCACACTAGTGTACTACACTATGCATTATTACAATAAACGCTATGCTAGGGAACAGGAGTATGATGTCATATAAAAACTATGAAGACATGTCTATATCTAGGCCACATTAAACAACTCAGGCAGATGGCACCCATCACTCTTGTTTGCTATGGCAATATGGTTTATATGATGTGAAATCTAGCAGGCGTGACTCTGTGTGACTCTGATCCCCAGGGACTCTCCTCTACCCATCTCTACCCTGTAAATGCGTCATTAATGGTCAGTGATGAGCCACGCATCTAACATAAAGTGTAATGTACCCCTTAAGTTCAGTCCTGACACCATGGCGTTTGTCCTATCTCTAAACACCCCTGTCACTGGCAAAAGCACATAAGCATTTTTATTAACTTACGTTTTGGGGCAGATTTGGGGCCTGTTGTCTCCCCTGTTCTCTCCCCTGTTGGAGCCCGGCCAAGGGAAGCCTCCCTTTGTCCCCTGTGGTGTCTTTCTCTGTGCCTTTGTCCTGTTGAAAAAATTAGAATACAGTATATTAAGGATTTGCCAAAAGTAGCCAAGACATAATAAAAACTTTACAATTTTAATGAACTGCTTTTAAACTTCCATTAACTTCTTCTGTAGGCCCCACCAGAAAACTAAATCATTAAATTTCATCCATCTATAATGTACAGACAAATAATTCTCAAATTACATTTACTTACTTCTTTTGATAATGGTGCGGTGAATGGCTTCTAAATTTTCTTGCTCTCTGTGCTTCAAATCTGACCATCGTTTGCGGATTTGGTCTTTCGTTCGTTGGATACCATAATCTCCTTCCAATACCGCGAGGACCTTCTCCAGAACCCAGTCTTTATGGCTGTTGGGCCTATCATAATTTTCAAGTTTACAATCGTAATCGTACTTCTCAAAGATGCGAACCATCTCCACCATCTCCCCCTTGCTCATGGGGGTGGCCTTGTGTTTTCTATAAACGCCTCCACTGCGGGGCCTATTCGTTTTCGTGGGTTCCGCCATCACATTCTCCCTCACACATCCCAGAATGTCGCATGAAGAAAAAGGATTGTGGTCCCGCCCCAGCGTCATGACGCACGTAGAGCGAAGCTTCACGCATGCGTAGGCTATATAAATCAAGAACGAGCGCTCGATGTCACGGACGCATGCACGAACCTAACGGAACGACTCTACGTGCAGCCGAAGGTCTACGCGGAACGAAGGTAGGTGAATACATTGGGACACTAGTGGTTACTGCATGATTTAGCTTAGAGCAAACAGAGATTGTATAAGCAGGTTAGGAAGTTACAGCAAGCACTTATTGGTCGTATTGTATCCTTTATTGCAGATATCTCATCCAAATAATGCCGAAAGCAAAGGGTGGAAAGCTTAATTCCAAAGCATTCATCACTGCTTTTATTGATCTCTATAGATCACACACATGTCTGTGGCAGGTCACCAATAAAGACTACTCCAATAAAAATAAAAGGCAGGCAGCAATTGATGAACTGGTGGCAGAAGCAAAGACTGTGTACCCCAGGGCCAACGAGACCCAAATAAAAGCAAAAATTGGGGGCCTGAGGAGCACTTTTAAGAGGGAGCTCAAGAAGATTGAGTGTTCAAAAAGATCGGGAGCGGCAGCAGATGATGTTTATGTGCCCAAGCTATGGTACTTCAGCAGCCTGATGTTTTTAAAGGACCAAACAGAGCCAAGAAAACATCTGTCCACACTTGCATCCGCATCAGCAGAGGCCACAGATACTGAGGCTGAACCAACTCAGGATGAGGAGGAGGAGGAGGAGGAGGAGGAGGAGGAGGAGGAGCTCAGCTTGACACAGGTATAGTAATCCTGAAAATATGTGCATTCAGATATACTATGATCAGTGGCGTTGCTAGGGGGGTGACATGACCAGAGGTGTAGGGTGCTGGGTAATGTAAAGGGGTCCAGACGTGCAGTTGTGGAGAGGGGTACACAGTAGTAACAAAATGATATTGAAGGATGCAGAGGTATGCAGGGGGCACAGTGGGGTGTTTGTACATTTTAACGTGTGGGGGGGGGGGGGGGCCAGATATTGGATCTGCCCCGGGTGCAAAATGCTCTAGGTACGCCCCTGACTATGATGTTAATGTGTTGTTATGATGGCAAGAAAATAAAATGATGCTCCTTTTTCAGACACAGGACGTTGCCAGCCAAGAAGAGGCTGGGCCCAGCAGACAGTCCACACAATGTAGAATCCCTACACTGAACCCTCCTAGGAAAAGGGCCAAGAAGAGGCAACATCTGGATGATGCCACGGCTGATTTTCTAAGTAGGGCCACATCGGTCATCACCACAGCACCCGATAGTGCAGAAGGGTTTGGCTGTTTTATAGCAAACAAACTACGGGAGATTGATGCCGATCAAAGGGAGCTATGTGAGGGGATCATGGTCCAGCTCCTTAGCAAGGCCAGGAAACGGGAGCTAACCCCTATTTCACATGTCTGTGATATAGATCACACACCTCCAGCCAATGTACAACAGGCCTACCAACAACAGACAAGCTTCCAAGCACACCCAGCCTACCCACACCAGCCAACCTACCCACACCAGCCTGCCTACCCACACCAGCCAACCTACCCACCCCAGCCAACCTACCCACACCAGCCAACCTACCCACCCCAGCAAGCCGAGCCACACCAGCCAACCTACCCACCCCAGCAATCCCACCCACCCCAGCAAGCCGAGCCACACCAGCCAACCTACCCACCCCAGCCAACCTACCCACCCCAGCCAACCTACCCACCCCAGCAATCCCACCCACCCCAGCAAGCCGAGCCACACCAGCCAAACTACCCACCCCAGCCAACCTACCCACCCCAGCAAGCCCACCCACCCCAGCAAGCCGAGCCACACCAGCCAAACTACCCACCCCAGCCAACCTACCCACCCCAGCAAGCCCACCCACCCCAGCAAGCCAACCCACCCCAGCAAGCCAACCCACCACAGCAGCATGGGGGTCAGTGGCCAACTCAGAGCCCCGATTTTAGGGGATACTAATTTATCTTTAAATATCTATGATTTTGAACATATTTTTGCTATTATTTGTAGTTGAGTATGTTTTGTTTGGTTTGGCTTAAGAAAAAATGCTCGAATTATGGCATAAAATCTTTATTTTTTAGATATTATTGTTTTTGGTATTGTGGTGTGAGTGTTAAAAATTATAACGCTTCAGCTGATGAGGTGTGAAGTGTGGAGAGTGTTGGCCAGTTTGGTATGCTGAAATATCAGCCTGTTGAAGTACCACAGCCTGGGCACAAATATGTCTGCTGCTGCTGCTCCCCATCTTTTGGAGACCACAATCTTCTTGGGCTCCTTATATTTTAGTTAATGCTTAGGTCCCCAAGTTTGGAGATTATAACCTAATTTATGTATGCCCTGGGGTACAGAGGCTTTGCCAACTCAACCAGTTCTTCAATTGCTGCCTTCCTGTTGTTTTGTATTTGGATCTGTTATTATTTTTCCCATTTTTTGCTAAATAAAATGATGATGCTAAAAACTTGTGGATTATGTGTGGAAAGTCAAATGTAAGTTTGTGAGTAGGCAGGCCCTTTGCTAAAATTGAAGGGACATAAATAGGGTAGTTATTACTTTGCCCAGCATAAAGAATTGGGGATATTTATTGGTTTTGCATTTCAAAGAAATAAGAAAAAAAAGGCTGGATTCATATCCAGAAAATACACTAATCCAAAGTAAATACATTTGTTTTTAATCCGTCCGTATCACCAGTTGAGCAGATGTACATATTAGGACATTCTAAAGAAAAATAGAATATGCGCTGCTATTTGAGATTTCGAAACTTGCCGCGTGACGAATGAGCATTTTCAAATACGAACGCTAGTTTTACTAGACAGCTGGCTTCCGGGTGCTCTTTATTTCGGGGCATGCGCATTTAGCTTTTTTTGAAAAATCCGATGGTTTTCTGTACACACGGTCGCACTTTGCACAATCGGACTTTTCAGAACAGAAAGTTGGTCCGTTCACAGACCCAACTTTTTGTCCGATTGAAGCCTAAAAAGTTGGTCCGATGGAACGTACACACGGTCGGAGAAATAAGAAAAGTGCCGGATTTTGAAGTTGGTTGGCCGAAAATCCGACCGTGTGTACGGGGCTTTAGACGCATGCGCGGTAGCTTACAAGGCTAGTGTAGGGTGAAGCAAGATGGCAGCGACGGCATCAAATGTGACGAGCGCATGGTCGTCGCGTCGATGACGTCACCGCGTTCTTGTCATTCAAAAGAACGGCGGTTCTTTTGAATGTGCCGCGTGTACACTCGGCTTTGCAAGAAAAGCTTGCCAGGAATCACGTCAGGAAAATCAACGTTTTTTTCCCGACGAGATTCCTGGCCGTGTGTACGAAGCTTAAGATTCGTGACGTGCATGTGGAAATACCGGGGATATTTTGTAACAGCTTTTGTGAAATGAAACAAGACGGGGGTCTAATTCTAGTGATTGTAACCTTAATCTTATCAACAGCGTGGGGAAGGGTTAGACCTTCTGTTAGGGATTATTTTTTGTACAACAGTACTCAACTAAGCAAGCAATCCAAGGCCCGATGAGAGGGGAACCGTTATAACCCTCGAAAAATGGTTGTCAATTTGTAATTTTTGGAACACCGTGATAAAAATAAACAGATACTTGGACTCTTGGTGTGACTCTCCTATTCTCTTTACACCTTCCATTGTTCCCATAAGGACCCTTTGTGTTACAGAGCTGCCTAACCAGAGTCATTGTCCTCCACAGTTTGAATGTATTTCACCTTGAGTAACCAAATCCATTTCAGATCCATCACCTCCTATCTACACCTTGTGAATTTCTTCTTGCTGTCTGTGTCCATGCTGGGAACATTCACCCTCTCTGTTTGTCTTGGTCACCATTTTCTCTGGTGCAGAAAATGAAGGGAAATTCCAAATTTTGGAGTTGACACCAGAACAAGGGGTAGAGGGAAAACTCCCTGTGACGAACCCTCGTCCTCAAGCAGGACTATGTCTGGCGTCAATGCTTCCTCTGTCCAGAACCAGCAGTATCCAAGACCGGACTATGTCTGCCGTCAATGCTTCCTATGTCTGCCGTCAATGCTTCCTCTGTCCAGAACCAGCACCATCCAAGACCGGACTATGTCCACTGTCAATGTTTCCTCTGTCCGGAACCAGCACCATCCAAGACCACACTATGTCCGCCGTCAATGCTTCCTCTGTCCAGAACGAGCACCATCCAAGACCACACTATGTCTGCCATCAATGCTTCCTCTGTCCAGAACCAGCACTATCCAAGACCGGACTATGTCCACTGTCAATGTTTCCTCTGTCCAGAACCAGCACCATCCAAGACCACACTATGTCCGCCGTCAATGCTTCCTCTGTCCAGAACCAGCACTATCCAAGACTGGACTATGTCCGACGTCAATGCTTCCTCTGTCCAGAACCAGCACCATCCAAGACCGGACTTTGTCCACCGTCAATGCTTCATATGTCCAGAACCAGCACCATCCAACACCGGACTATGTCCGCCATCAATGCTTCCTCTGTCCAGAACCAGCAGTATCCAAGACTGGACTATGTCCACTGTCAATGTTTCCTCTGTCCAGAACCAGCACCATCCAAGACCGGACTATGTCCACCGTCAATGCTTCCTATGTCCAGAACCAGCACCATCCAAGACCGGACAATGTCCGACGTCAATGCTTCCTATGTCCAGAACCAGCACTATCCAAGACTGGACTATGTCCCATGTCAATGCTTCCTATGTCCAGAACCAGCACTATCCAAGACTGGACTATGTCCGACGTCAATGCTCACTCTGTCCAGAACCAGCACCATCCAAGACCGGACTATGTCCACTGTCAATGTTTCCTCTGTGCAGAACCAGCACCATCCAAGACCGGACTATGTCCGACGTCAATGCTCCCTCTGTCCAGAACCAGCACTATCCAAGACCGGACTATGTCCACCGTCAATGCTTTCTCTGTCCAGAACCAGTACCATCCAAGACCGGACTATGTCCGCCGTCAATACTTCCTCTGTCCAGAACCAGCACTATCCAAGACCGGACTATGTCCACTGTCAATGTTTCCTCTGTCCAGAACCAGCACCATCCCCTTCCTCCTATGCCATATATTTGCTGGCCCCTTCCCCACTCCTAAAACATCCCAGGAGCAACAGCCGATAGGAGAGGAGGGGGGGGGGGTGAGAGCCAGGGCAGTAGGGGGAATGTGTGCCACACAGGGTGATTAGGGTGTGCCTGGGCATATGACACGACATTGCAAATCACATCAATTCCGGCGTTCTCTTGCCCCGAACCCGAGACCCTAACTACTGCCTTTTATATATCACAGGACAGGAGGATAGATCCCAAAACGCCTGCAAATTTGAGCAGGGGATGCAAAGCAGAGTTATCCCCTCCCCTCTTAACCTGGGCAGCTATACTAGTCTGGCTAAAATAAACACATTAGGCAACATAGGTGTGCGCACAGGGTGTGCCAGGTGTGCCCAGGCACACCCTGTGCGCACGCCTATGTTGCCTACTCTGTCACAGGCTTTTGGGGTTTGTCCTCCTGTCCTGTGATATTTAAAATGCAGTAGTTAGGGTCTCGGGTTCAGGGCAAGAGAATGATGTGATTTGTAGTTCGGCTGTAGAGCATCAGTCTTCCAGAATACACCCAAAGCCATAAACTTCTCCAGTCAAGTTGTGCCTGTTATAGACTTTACCATAATAACTTTACCTGTGCAGGTATGCTGGGGAAGCCACTGTTAAGCCTCGTACATATGCTCGGTTTTCTCGGCAAGAACCAGCAAGAAAACTGCCGAGAAAACCGAGCGTGTGTACGAGGCATTTCAAGTTTCTCATCAAGAAAACTGCCCAGAATCTCGTCGAGAAAAAATAGAGAACCTGCTCTCTATTTTCCTCGTCGTGGGATTCTCGGCAGTGTTTTCCCGCTGAGAAACCCGAGCGTCTGTATACTTACCTGTCGCCGTGGAAACCTGCGCATGCACGAAATGACCTTGACGCCTGCTCAGTAGCTTCCAAGGGCAGTGTAGGTTGCAGCAAGATGGCGGCGGCGGCATCGAATGTGATGAGCGCATGCTCGTCATACGCGATGACGTCGCCGCATTCTTGCCATTCAAAAGAACGGCGGTTCTTTTGAACTGAGTGTGTGTACACTCGGGCGGCAAGAGATTCTTGACAAGAATCTCGTCAGGAAAAACAAAGTTTTTTTCCCTGACGGGATTCCGGCCCGTGTGTACAGGGCTGTAGGGTTAGTTAGGGAAGGGGCATTTTGCCTTGTTATGCTTGCCAAGCCAAACTTTCAGTAAACTCATGTTTAATCGCCCAAAGCCTGGTCTGAAGTTACTCAAGGGGCGTATGTGGGGTCCTGGGAAATCATACAAGGGTCTGAGCCTGCGACAACACACAAAAAGTTTCTAATAACATCATTGAAGCTCCCTCCCTGCGGTCCGTCTCCGTCATTCCCGCCAGGGGTGGATTAGCGTTACAGAGATTCACGGCCTGATCACAAGGTACGGGAGAACAAGAGTTCAGTTGACTATGCATGAGGTCTGTGCTTTGTGTTCGATGGGACCCCATTCTCTTACCAGAAATGAGGTGGCAGAGGAATCTACCGACACCCCTGACTCCCCTTGCAGCGATGTGGTTTTGCACATTAAAGAAGAATTTGGGTGAACAGAATTGATTTCAGAGAAGGACAATCTTTTTGTTTAATAAATGTGTATTGTCTGATGACAAACAACGATGGTGGACACGGCCTTAGAACAGACATTTCCAAAGTTGCGGCCCACTTTCCGGTTTGATGTATATATATATATATATACACATATGTCAGCTTCATAGCGGCTCTGGCACATAGACTTCTGAACACGCCCAGCCACACACCCCGGCTCGCAGTGTGGCGCTCAGGGATTTGTCAGGCTAATGAAGATACAGTAGCTATATTAACAGCATAAAAAACATAACACGCTCAAACTTTGGGGGCCGCAGATGGATATACTGGGGGGGGGGGGGGGGGGGACACATCAAACCGGAACACTGTT